>NW_009649167.1:2658984-2710218 GCF_000708025.1 Charadrius vociferus | reverse complement strand
GGCGGTTACAGCAGGGCCTGGGCGGATCGGGCTCCCTGTCCCTCACCGGGATTGCACCTGCCCGTCGCTCGCAGCCGGGCTGGGTGCTCTCTCGGTCTCCCACTTCTAGGACCTGGCTTCAGCGTGGGCGGCAGCCTGCTCGGCAAGCAGCTGGCCTGTAAGATGGCACGGATGGACACCCCCCTGGGCCATCCTGTGCAGGCTTCATTTCTCCCACCACCTCGCCATCTGCCAGAAGCCAGCAGGTTTCAGCCTTGCGGGCGTCTGTTGAGTCATTGTCTGTGGGTTTTTTTAGTATTGATACAGTTGAGTAAGGTTTAGGGAGGTGTGAGGTAGTAGGCGTATGTCATCTGAGATCTAGGAAGGCATTTGCTAAAGCCATGGCTGATGTGGAATGTAGCTGCAACAGAAATATTTCAACAAATTAAAATTATGTGCGGTGGAATTTCTTAAGTGAATGTTTCAGGTATAGTGAGGCACTGTAGTGTTCAAATGTGAAAGCAAAATTGACTCGAATTTTCACATCTCATTGGGAATGATACTAAGGATTTAAAGATTGGGGGGGTTGAGCTAGTGGTGTTTTTTTTCATACAACTCTCTAGCTGAATTTAAAAATGAAATGGTATAAGGACATAGTATCTGAGATCAAGGACATCTAAGGAACATGGTAGTGCTGTGCAAATTTTATTCACTTCGTAATTGACGGCCTACTGTGAGTCAGTATTTAACTAACATCTCAAAATAGTACTAGAAGGCACTGCTAGTGGAATTGTTGTCTATGGAATAATACCTTCATAATAGCAGAACAAAAAACCTAGTACGGTATACTAAATGTTCTGTCTGCTTGTCATTAAATATTCTAGTCTTCTCTGCATCTGTGGATGTGATGTTTGGGGTGTCTAGGTAGACTGCTGCAATAGAGAGGAGTATTTGGCTATATAATTTTAATTATATGCTTATTGTTACTTTACTATTTAATATAACTGATGTAAAATGATTGTGCAAAGCAGTACTAGTCATTAGAATAGGAAACTGCACTTAAACTGAATGGAACTTTTTTGTTTCTACTTTTGGAGGAAAGGATACTATGCAAATGAAATCTAAGTACAATTAACCACTGAAAATACTGCATTTAAATAAAATGTTTATTTAGTTTCTTAGTTGTATTTTTTCTCCTTGATTTTTTTTCCAGTACCCCACACGTGACCATAAAATATGATTCTTTGCCTACTGCACCAAGCTTCTTAAGTACTTCTTTTGCCATTTGGTCACCTGGCTTCAACTACAATGGTAAGTTATGATTCAGGTAATATATTTACAGATCTTTTCACTCTAGTCTGCTAGCTGTCTGGCTGAATGCTATTAATGTTTCTCATTTTCTCAAAAAAAAAAATAATCATATTTTGCTTGTCACTCCTGAGTTCTGATATTTCTTTTTTCTGGGATGTCTTCATTCATAGCTTGTAAATACTTACAAACACTTTGTTCACTGTCCAGTGCATCATATGAATTATCATATAAAGCTAGTGGTGTGTTCTCAGTCATGACTGGTATTAGACAGTTGAGTACAAAGTATAAATCTTACCTCCACATAGTATTCTTCTAGTCGCAGGTGACAATATTGCCATGGATTTCTACCTATTGTCAAGCAGTCAGTGAACTGAATGTCTGCAATCATGCTTCTATCCACTAGACCTATACAGAAAACAAGAGTATTTGACATACTCATATTAACACTTCAAAATTTTAATGTTCTGCAGTGGCAGGTTCTAATGAGTAATAGCATATCAGGTGCTCTTTTTTCCAAGGACAGGTAAGAAATTTTGTATTAGAGACACTGTAGGTGAATGCTAAAAAGCCTGAGTATTTTTCCTGTATATTTCTTAGCTGTTACTGTAGTATGCTTTTCTGCACTGAATTCTATTCTAATTTGTATGAAGTAACTAGTACTGCCATGTTTTGGATGTGGCTCATGTGCCATCTGTTCCTTGATGTTTGAGTAAAGTTATTTGCTTTCATGAACAGCTGATAGGGATGGGTTAAACTGAGGAAACAACACACACACACATATATATATATATATATTTGTGTATAGGAAGGAGTACCAGTTACTAGTGTTTCTGAGCTTTACTGAAGAGTGGAAGATTTTCCAAAACACTTCTCTTTTTTGAATAGCATAGCCTAGATTTCCTACTTGTCATGTCTAATGGTTTTGGTTACTATTTGTTATTACTTTTACTAGGTGTAATTTCTGTTCCTACTTTTAATTATAATTGTCTTTCATTGTTCTAAGACTTCATAGTTTAGTCAGAACCTTACAACTGTAGACACTTCGTAGTGGGCTAATTACTCGATGCAGTTACATGAAGTTTCAGCTGTGAAGTTTAGTATCTGCCAAAGAATGTTTGAGCCCGTCTTCTAACTATAAATTCTTATCCGTAGTAAGAGTTTTTGTAGTGGTTTTTATGTATGAGGATGTTTAAACAGTTAATGTACTTTAAAAAAAAAATCTTTGTAATTCTTGCAGCAACAAGCTTTAGAACTGGCATTGGATCGTGCAGAGGTAAGAAGTAGCTATGTTATTTGCTTGTACATAATATATTGGTCTTACAGTTAAAAAATAACTATTGTATTTTTATATTTCTTCTGAAAAGCGGTGGAGGAGTATGTTATGTCAATATGTATGGGTGTGTATATAAATAATTACCCATACATGTAACACTGGTTTTGCAAAATTCTCACTAAAATTGCTGTCATGTATTTGTCTCTTACCTGTTGTACTGAGACCATCATCAGGTGCAATGATGCAGGACTTCAGTTTTCCCCTTTTAAACCAGCAAATCTGTGTGCTGGCACACAGAGCTGTACATGGCACAATCAGAGCTGTACAGTGGTGATCCAGAGACAGCTGTCAGAAATACGTGGCAAAATCCTGTCTGTTGTTTTAAGGGTAACTTAGTTAGAATGAAGAGACAAGTGCCTTCATGTTTATGTTCTTTCATGCTGACATCTGATATAATGGTTACCTTGAACCCTATTATGGGAAATATATGTTTCTGTGGGAGAACCTCTCTTCATTGAAATTCTGAATTAAGCTGTTAATCAAAATACTTTAGCCAAGCAATAGAGATCTGGAAACACCTCCTTAGAATACAAGATACATTTAATGTAGGATTATATCTTTATTCTTTTTTAATTCAAATATTTAATGTACTCGAATTGTATTTTTAATGCACAGCTTTATAGAGGAAAGTAGTGTAAATGCAAGAAAAAAAGGGAAAATTAAACTTCCTGAAGTTGGTTATGCTGAGGGGTACTTGATTTGTAAATAGTGTGGAGCCAGCATGCATGAATTCGATTGTATCTTAGCACAGGAACTTCAGTAGTGTTAACTACTACAGTAGTTAACTAAGTGCAGTACTGTTACTAACTACTACAGTAGTATTTACTACTGTAATTACAAAACATGAATGTAAAAATCAAGACTTTGCTTGCAACTCATGCCATAGCCATGAAATGCTGTGTTAACAGCTAAATTGAGATGTCTCCTTGTTGAGGACTGTAACATACACCAGATCATGTTCAGTACACTTTTGAAACAGTCATGTACCATAACTGTTAATTACTTTCTGTATCTATAGAACACTGTCTGTTAATGATCTAAAGTTGCATGGTAGCTAGAATTAAATTTCTTTGTAATATATATGTTGTTTTTTGGTTTACTTTTCTCTTCTAGTATATCATTGAAAGTGCCCGTCAAAGACCTCCCAAAAGAAAGTATTTATCCAGTGGAAGGTAGTAAGAGTTTCAGTATTTAGCTTTTAAATAGCATTTCTTTGATTTAACTTCAGTTACATTTTAAGCATTTTTTAATTTCAGAAAATCTGTATTTCAAAAACTCTATGATTTATATATAGAAGAATGTGAAAAAGAGCCTGAGATAAAGGTAAGTGGAAACTGCTGAGAAGCTTTTCATTGCTGTCTGAACAGGCAAGTTCAGAAAATATTTATTTTATTTCACTTAATTTCTTTGTTAAAAAAAGAAATGAATTCTGGTTACTGTAGTAGTTACCTAAGGCTAACACTACAGGAGAAACAATTGATATGACTTTTATGGACTAAACTGTGTAATTTAGTAGCATCATTGTCGTGGTTTAGGCCAAATTCTTAATCATCTTAATTCAGTTTGAAATAAAAACAAGCTGATGGGAGGACCAATGGCTATCTGGTAACCTTAAATCTGCTTTTGAAGATATTAAGGTAAAATGCTGGCAGAGGATTGTAAAGGTTGTGCTCTTGAGATGCTTTTCTGTATATGAAAAGAGAGAATGTCAAAAGAATGGTCTAGAATGCAGAGGTGTATCTAGCAAGTTTATTAAATAACTGCTATTAAAATAACTGGGTGATATAATATGAATAGTAAGGCCTAGACTGGCTTGAGTGGCCTGTTCATTCTGACTGAATCTTCTGTCACTGCAGTCAGCTGTGGTCAAGTTCAGGGCCAGTGTCAATACCACAGTGTGCGTTGTTGTCAGTATCGCTGTTTCAGAATCAATTGCCTAGCATGACTGCCATGGGAAAAAATGTGGAGAATTTTTCAGAATCTGTGCTTTGTTTTAAATTCAGAATTGTTTCTTGGATAACTAAGCTCAAACAGGCTTAGCAACTATAAATCTAAGGCGTAAAAGGCACAAGCTATGTTGCTAAGCTGTGAATATCAAATGGAATGAGAAGAACAAGTGGGCAATCTGCTGTATTGATGCTTCCCAAAGAAGTAAAAACCTATGAGAAGACAAATGTCAATTAGATATTAGTTACTGATCATCTGTAATTCTTTTTGGTGATTCTGATGTAGTTGGTTTTATTTAGCATTTGATGCTGATTCAGATCACAAACATGAGTAAGGTGTTTACAGACTTGACAAGATTAAAACAACAGTCATGAATGAGTAACAAGCTATTTGAGCATCAGGGAGAAGATTGGCCTTGCTAGACTGAAATCTGGGGAAAAAAAAGTAGGATTTCAATACGATAGTTGTTGCTAAACTAGAAGGCACTTGGCAAACTTACCCAGCTATAATAAAATTAAAGTAGTGAAGAGAGTTATAACATCACAGTAGATTAAGTGGATTATTACTGGTCTAGATTTGAATAAAAATGTAAGTTCTTTATTGTGGAATTGGAAGCTTACTATGATAGAAGAAGTTGTATTTGGAGCCCTTATTCACTGAGCTGAGATGTGGAGAGTGAATAGATATCTTGGTCTCATGTTATGGATTATAATTATGGAAAATGAGAAGCTCAAAGATCAAGGTGCAAAGGTTAGAAGATAATGCTATTGTGAAACTTCATCTATGAGCATAGGGCTGCTTATTTGTCTCTTAATTTGCACAGTAAAACTGAAGAAGGAAATGGTATTCTGACTAGAGTTTGGCCAGTTACTTGAATGTGGCTTAAAGGTTTTATTGTACATAACTGTCAAAATTTCTATTCCAGTATTGTGCCATTTTGATGATACAAGTTGTAATTATGTTGTCCACTCAGAAGCAATTTTTAAATTGAGACTCAATATTATTTTTCAGTCTTAACTTTCTCCCTTTATCTTGGCTCTTGTAATACTGCATTTCTCCCATATTACTATTTTCGACCTTGCAGTTTACTTTCTCGCTTACATCCTTGTTCTTGGTGTTCGTGGGGAAGACCAGATTTTCCACAATAATTCACAAAGGACTAATTCATTATTCATCCTCTATTAATGCAGTCTGCCCAGCTTCATCACTTCTCAGTGTCTCCTCTATTTGTGCATATGCACACTAGAGAGAGAACTAACTATGTTGAGGTGATAATCTAGAGCAATTTGTTGCATTTGGACTCTAGTGTGCAGCATTCCTGTACCTAAAAGTTGAAGGAAATAAAAATCAAAACAGTAATTTTGGAAGCAGTCTTCAATATCATGAATGTAGAAACAGACCTGGTCTGTGGGCTGGAAGGATCTATGCTAGGCAGGTAAATCTGAGGGGCTGAACTAAAAAATAAAAAAAAAATAAATTGCTGATCTGCCACCTATTCTCACTCAGTGCCTTGTGACAGCTGCACATGGGAGCATCAGTCTGCAAGCACAAAAGCGTCTCAGACTAATGAAAGTTTCAGAAAACTGTTAGTGAAAGTCACTTGAGCCCCATGTTGGACTAGTGCAAAAATAGTAAAGCCCATATCTGCTACTTTGCTGTAGAAGTGCTTCGAAGAGATACAGTGGTAGCTGTGGATAGTGAGTAATTACGATACATGAATAAAGCAAATAAAGCCAGATAATAGTGGGATTTTTGTTTGTTTGTTTTGGTGGTATTTTTTTGTCCTTGATTAATCTCTAATGGTGATGAGTGATGTGCAGGGTTGGGTGACTTTGGGAAATTGTATAAAACATCATCTGTTGAAGTTGAGACAAAATTGTACCTTCCAAGGTGCATCTTCTATACATTCGTGAAGTGGTACTGGCATTAATGAAATGTGTGCGAAGTCAAGGAAAGAACCTGGGGTGGTTGTTTTAGATTTTCATTCCACAGAGATGTAGTAAATAGCAACAAGAGCTCTTTTATGGAGGTGATCTCTTTATTTTATATTTTTTGACCGACTTTTTCAGTCATAAAGGTAAGTGGGAAAATCGATTTAAGGTGCTACAGTGATGGACACGAAAAGCAGTCATGATAAAGATAAAATCATAATTTTGTGTAACACTGGTGCACCGTTGGAGGAGTCGGTATTAAATTTCGCTCATGGCCAAGGATGGAGGAGTAATAAACATAGCATAAGATCGCTGCTTCAGTCCTTTTTTGGCAGGACTTCATCATTCTTTATTCAGTGGTAGTCATCAGAAGTCACTGGGAGTGAAGGAAAGCACCTGTGCCTTCTCTGTGCTGCTTCCCAACCATCACGTGGTCACTGCGGTGCGGTTCAGGAGGGAGGAGTGGTGATTTTCTGTGGATGAAGTCAGAGAGGGTTAGGAGTTCTAGCTCAGGTAACAGAGCAGTACAACTGGCCTGGTTGCTTGGTGGCTGAACTCTTGCAATATACTGCAATGAACACTTAAGAAATGTAATACACCTCAGGCAATCCTTGATCTTTAAAATCTTTCTAGACAACACCTGACCTAATGCTTAATATCAGCTCTGAGCTAGTATCTCTAATAGCCAGCTGAAAGAAGAGAGCTGATTTTTGTAGTCAGAAAACATCTGGGGTAAATATGGGGGGTAGTTAATAGGAGTTTTTGCATAAACTCCTTCTTTGAAGAAGGTTTTGCATAATGGGCTGCATCACCATAGTCCTATATGAGGAATTGGCTTTCCTGGGTAGTCTCTACCTTTACTGTTGCCATGACATGTTTTCCTCATTCTCCTGTGCTCCTCCAGCTATTTTCCCATTAGTTCCAGTACCTAAAGGGGGCCTAGAGGAGAGCTGGGGAAGGACTTTTTACTAGGGTATGTAGCGATAGGATAAGGGGGAATGGCTTTAAACTGGAAGAGGGCAGGTTTAGATTAAACATTAGGAAGAAGTTTTTCACTTTAAGAGTGGTGAGGCACTGGAACAGGTTGCCCAGGGAAGTTGTAGAGGCCCCAGCCCTGGAGGTGTTCAAGGCCAGGCTGGACGTGGCCTTGGGCAACCTGGTCTAGTGGGAGATGTCCCTGCCCATGGCAGGGGGGTTGGAACTCAATGATCTTCAAGGTCTTTTCCAACCTAAACCATTCTATGATTCTTTAGGATTTATGTGCTACTTTGTCCTTTTCTATGTGTTAGTTTCCACAATTTCTGAACTGTAAAAGGCAGTAGGATGTAGTCACCATTGTTCATAACGCATGGGGACGAGTTAACTTTAGGCAATGGTTCCAAAACGATATAGCAGGAGATGAAAAAGATTTTGCTCCTTTTTTTCTGCATACCTGTTAAAATGATCTGTTGCATTATATCGCTGTGGGATTTGGGGTTTTGTTTTCAGTACTTGTTTCTTAGGAACAGTTCCCTTACAAGTAATGATTCTGCTTTCTGTCTTCCCAGTACCTCTGGAAAGATAAATTTATTCAAAAAAAGATAGCCCACTACTACTTAGTTAGGTGTATGTGAAATGAGTAGTTGGACAGTCTGAGTGCTAGGATTAATTTCCAGGGAATGGCTCCACCCAGACCTGTTATTCAGCTATGAAATGTGCCCTCCAACTAGAAGCTGTAAAATTATCTCAGGTTTAGAATTCTTTGTTTTAAGTTCTCAGGGGGCTTTTAAAATGTTTAAATTTGTAGGATATACATGGAGTCTTTGTAACATGCTAATTAATTTTAACAATCTGTTATTGTGGAAAAGATCATTCTTACAGTTAAAAAAGGGAATAGTCTCTGCAGCTGCTGGATCTAATTTCAGCAAATACAGACAAAGCAATGCAGTTAAGAAAGCTTCCAAATGCTGTCATTCAATATTTTAATCCTGGAAAGGAATACCTGCTTCTATTGGGAATATTTGAAAGTACTAAGTATTTTGTTGTTGTTACCAAACAATGTATACGTATAACTGATGGTATAAATGGTGCTTATAGAAATGATACAAATAATAGTGCACTTTAGATTTACAACATTGTAGCATAGGGTCATTCTTGTCAACTGTGTTGTCTGTGGACTTATAATTCAAGGGTTTTTTTAATTTAAGAGTGTCTTGTTTTTTAAAAAAATCTATATAAGTACTTATAATAATACATAATGAATATACTTTGGATACAGTCCAATTAAATTTAAGTGGCATTGTTCAGCGATATACTTCAACATTAATCTAAATAGTACTCATATTCTAGCAATTGTTTTTTTATTGCTACTAATTATGTGATAGTATCATGTTCATAAGCAATGTTTACTTTTAAAGCAGAAGCTGAGGCGAAATGTGAATTTACTTGAGAAGCTGGTTATGCAGGAGACGTTGTCATGTCTGGTAGTGAACCTCTATCCGGGAAATGAGGGTTATTCACTTATGCTCAGGGGAAAAAATGGTTCAGGTAATATTTTTACTACTTATTTTTAAAATACTCCGAATGCTCTAAAAATAGTTAGAATGTGTTGTTGCTTACATGTAACTGTTTCACTTCTAACGTAATCCCTTTTGGAAAAAAAAAAACAAAAACAACCAAACACAACTGTACTTGAACTAAAAATTTGCGTAAAGCTGTGAGGTGCTCAGGAACAGCAGGACAATGGTGCAGTGTAAATCAGTAGATATAAGTCTTTTTGATAGCCTTCCATTCCTTTATATTCCCCCTTAGCTTCCTGAGTTGCTTGTCTCAGTTTCTCTTGCTTCGGGCTGCTTCTGCCAAATTGTTTCTTTCACTGCTTCCTAAATCTAGGTCTGACTAAATTCTAGTTGAAGATGTCCCTACTCATTGCGGGAGGTTGGACTAGGTGACCTTTAAAGGTCCCTTCCAACTCAGCTGGAACACAGATGCATTTATCATAGAATAGTTTGAGTTGCATCTTCACGCCACTGGTACTATGACATGCAATTGGAGCATACAGTATATCAGCTGTGACCAAAATTTTGTCCCATTGAGCTATAAAGACATGTTGCAACAATAAGAGCAAAATAAAGCTCTGGGAACAGAAATGGATGTAAAAAAAATAATGCTATGCAAAAAATTTGCCTGTTTGGATAGTTTTCCACTGACCCTGCTTTTTCCTGTGGCAAGCTTGTTTTATATTTCACGTTGTTAAAGTTTGAATTTGATAGGCAAAATAAAAGCAATTTTTGTTTAAATTCAGATTCTGAGACCATTCGGCTGCCTTATGAGGAAGGAGAGCTGCTTGAATACTTGGATGCAGAGGAACTACCACCTATTTTGGTTGATCTTTTGGAAAAATCTCAGGTTTGAAAGTTTTGTTTTCAAAAAACTTGTTTTGTCCTCAGATAAGCCTTGATTTTTTTGAATGCTTCACATAGGTGATTCTCACCACAAGATGTAAAACACTTGTGCATTTGGAACTATAATATTTAATACCCCAAATAAATATTTTATTGATATATAGGGGAAAAAAAACGTTGAGGAGGAAGGTATAGAAAAGAGATTGTTATGGTTAAGGCTGCCAAAAAACTTCAACTCTTTGCTATAGCAAAATGTCCTGTTTGTCATTATGAAATACTTGACATGGGAATTTCTTAAAACTACATTGCTGGCATATGAAAATGCTACATTTGGAGATTGTATTTTAGGTATGTCTCCGTATGTAGTAAAGACCCATGGTCTGACAAAATTGGTGATTAGTTTTATTTGTAGTACACTGAATATTATATAACAGACTTCTTTTTGGAGGCAGGGGCTGAGGCAGATTAGTAAATAGTTGTTTATTTACAAGTTGGTTTCTTGTTTCAACTAGGTTAATATTTTTCATTGTGGATGTGTCATAGCAGAAATACGTGACTATAGGCAGTCTGGTAACATGAAATCTCCAACGTACCAAAGCAAGCACATTCTTTTGCGTCCTACAATGCAGGTAAGAAGTGTTCTAAGTCATTCCTCCCTGTTATGGTAGTTCCTAGACTGGATACGAACTGTTACTGAACATATGTTAAGAAAACTTATTATTTATTTGAAAGCTAATTACCATTATGTTTTCTTCCTCAGACTTTAATTTGTGATGTGCATTCTATAACAAGTGACAACCACAAATGGACACAGGTTGGTTAGCAGCTATTTGAAAACTTTACAGTGATGTGGTAAATACACAATTAAAAAAAATTATTTAAATCATTTATTTATTTGCATAATAAAATCTGATAAACAAAACTGGTTATGTTTTTGATTAATTTAAACTGTCAGTGATGTGCATAGTGCTGCATAGGACACCCTCCAGAGAGCTGCCAAAGTAACTTGTTAACAGCATCTACCCACAAGGTGCCATAGAAAACAGTAGATTTTGTAGAATCAGACCTTAATTTTTGGTAATGCAGAATGACAGCATTGGAGTTACTCTAACTAGTTTACCTTACTTCATTCATCTTCAACATACATCCCCAGAACAGGAGTTGGAGTCTAACGTCACAGTTGCTCCCCTAGAATCATTTTGCTCTTGATACTGTTACAATAAAAAGAATCCTAAGTAACAACAGTTGTACAGGTATAGTTAGTTAAATGCTGAATAGCATGGCGTACTCAATATTTTTGTTTGTATTTCAGAGACACAATCATGCTCAAATCCTTTTCAAATTGTAATCTAAAGTCCCGGGTGGATTATCTTCATGGCACTGATTGCCAGTCCATCAATATAGATCATTGACAGAAAATGGATTTTTAAAACAAACAAACAAAGAAAACACAAGCGAAAAAACAAAACATGCTCTCTAGTTTTCAGAAGGATTTATTTTCCTATTGGAAACCCCACCCAAAGCTCTGTAACTCACAGGAATGGCTAGCAATACTTAACTGTTGAATATTTTCTTTTGTTGACTATCCACACACAATGTTTTCAGTTTTCTTTAAGATAACGTGCACGTATGCACAGGTATATATCACCTTAATTAGTGTAAATGTTTTCCTATTTTTACATTTATTAATAGCTGTGTATATTACAGGAGGACAAACTCCTACTTGAAAGCCAACTTATTTTGGCTACAGCAGAGCCTTTGTGTCTTGATCCTTCAATAGCGGTGACCTGTACTACAAACAGACTCCTGTACAACAAGCAGAAGATGAATACCCGCCCCATGAAACGGTAGTTCTCAGTGTGAAGCACGTTGAGACTTTCTTTGAAATTTTGCTTCTCGTATGCAATGCTCAAAGTAATATCTACTTACATATTAGGAATATGAGAAACAGTCAAGAAATGATATTTTTAAGTGTGCAATATTGTACTGTATTTCAATTAGTAGTAGATACTGAAATATGCTTATTTTTGTATATCAAAAGAATGTGTATATATATTATTTTCTTAACATAATACTTTATTGCAGTTTTGATTTTGTCCTTTATTGCATAGTTCACGTGTAAGCCAAGTCAGATGACAACTCAGCAATGTAAAATATATAAATGGATATCTTGCATATTGGTCTCTGAGCCGTTAAAAGATATTTACAAGTTTAACCCTGAGTGAGGAAATTAAGGGAGCTATATGTATGCTTGAGGTTTAGGCTAAATAGAAGTGTAGGCCTATTAGAATCTTAGAAAACTTAACACTAATGTGGAATGCACGGTATACAAAACGTTGAATTTGTTTCACTCTTGGGCACGACTATTCAGTTTTTTCCACAAAAGCTTGAAATGGTTCATATTTGTTCTACGAAAAGAGTTGCATTCACTCTGAAGAATGAAAATGTACTAATGGCCGGTCGGGATTACTGAAATATTTAAAACTAGATTTGCATTGAAATACTGTGCTAATGTACAACTAGTGGTAATGCCTAAAAAAGTAAAAACAGTGAAATTGATTAACCTGTCCTTAAAATTAGAGTTTGGTGGTCAACAAACTTTCCACTAGAAAAACAGGGAAAGGTGTTAAATGAATGTCCAGAACAGCGTTAATGTACCAATGGATTTGGCATGAGACAAAGAATGGAGGGTAGTTACTTTGTTTATAACTTTGTAGTTATGTAAGCAGTACACAGACCTTTTGACAGAACTGAAGTGTATGATGATACACAAATACTTTAAGCTTGGCAACTTTTTGGTTAGTTACTCATTATGCATTTCAAAAATAACGCCATTCATAGTGCTGAAACACATGAACAGAATACTAGTGTTTTTTAAAAATAGGAAATCAAGAGTTTGCGTTATATACAGTATAATCCAGAATAGCAATTTTGAATTATTATTTCAAAACCTGTCTTTTAGTCTCAGTGTAAGTAGAGTTTCCCTGCATGTTTTTGTGTTTGTACAGAGGCAGTGGGGAATTTCATTTTGATGGTTATACAACCTTATCTGTCATTTTACCGTAGGTGCTTCAAAAGGTACTCAAGGTCGTCTCTGAACAGACAGCAGGAAGTAGCTCACTACTCAACTCCACCTCAGCTCAGACTACTTGACTACTTACAGAAAAGAAAAGAGAGGAAAGGAGCACAGCAGTATGACCTCAAAATTTCTAAAGCTGGAAATGTAAGTGTTCGGAGACATAGGTGGGTATACTTCTAATTATTTATTTAAAGCATTTGATACGTTAATACTGCTTTTTCATCTTCCAGTGCGTGGACATGTGGAAACAGAACCCTTGCTATTTGACTGCACCTTCTGAAGTGGATGTAAGTCCAGTTGTTACCATTAGCAATTACTAGCAATTGTATCGAACATTGTATTGTATGAAAAGGTCACTAAAGAGTATCCCATATCAAAGAATGACCTTTAAAAAGTGGGAGTGACTTTAATGTTTAATTTTTTTTTTTCTGTACTGTAAGGTATAAACACAAGCTAAACCACATTGGAATAAATTGCAATTGTAATGTCATAGTTTGGATGAGATAAACAGTGCAAACAGACCTTTAGTATTGTTCATCTGTGGATTCAATGCACGCCTGTCTGTTTGAACTTGTATGATAATACAGAAAATAGAAAAAGAGATGAGATAACAAAATTGTGTCACTTTTCAGCTTGGTAGCAATTCCTCTTTTTTGACATGTTATGATACTATGGGACATAATATTTTCAATAGTTTTATTTTTTATATGGGAGATCAAGTTGGGAATTATTCTGATTACTCCGTGTGGATTCTTCTCTCAGAGACTTTTCTCTTCACAGTCTCAGTTTCTGGCACTGCCAAAACACATACTGCTAGCATACAGAAGGGACTCAGTAGACTAGACGAGTCTGTAGCTTTGGACTCAGTAGGGCTGGTAAGAGTGCGCATTACGCATGAAATGATGCTGTGAGTTTGTAGAAACCTTCTCTCCCTTTGCACTGCAACAATGTTGTACCTTACCTATTTAGTCTTTTAAGAGTTACTGGTATTGTGAAATTTCTTAACCATTCCGTGTTGCAGGCAGTGATTTCAATCTGTAGTCTTAAGCCATGTTTCACACTTTTTTAAGTTTAACGTAGCAAATATGGTATAACAGAATAAATATAGTAAAATTCGGAAGGTTCGCTTTTTCTGAATGCATAACACAAAGGGGGAATGCCGTATAAAGTATCAAGCTATTCTTGTCTTGTTTCTTGCACTCACTTTTAAAAACTATCATGTTAGCCACTGTTAAAACCAAGAAACTGTGCTAGATTGGCTTTAACTCTGGCCCAATATGACTTATTGTTCTTTCTTTTCTGATATCTACATTTTCTTTAAGGTGGAAAAATATGCCAAAGTGGAAAAGTCTATCAAGCCTGATGACTCACAACCAACTGTCTGGCCAGCCCATGTGAGTAGTTTAGATCTTTGGCCAAAATTCTGTGTCTCTGATTAAAATGTCTCTTATTTCAACAAAACCTAAGTAATGTGGGAATAGTCTTCCCTCCCCCAATTTAATTAATCTTCCATGTGTTATATAGACACAGAAAGATTACCACAGATACATGTAATTTCATGCAGTGCAGCATGCATGTGATTGGTCTGGTAATTTCCTCAGGTTTTCCAGAAACACAAGGAAAAGCAACTCTCATCTCCTAAGGAACATGTGCTGTTGCTGTATAGTAAAGAAAGCATAATAAGTTAGAGAGCAGTACTCTGCTCAACAAATTGCTTTCTTCACTCAAATACTCAAAGACTGATCGAAAAGAGCTTCTGTTGAAATATTAAATTTGGAAAGAGATTAAGTAATGTCAAATACCTCTTACAAAAAGCTCTTTCTGCAATGTTTAAATAAAACCTTAAGATTTTTGGCACAAATTACATGATTTGATAAGAAGTAGTCATTTAATATAATTAGCTGTAAATCAGTTCATAATATCTTTCCTCTTAATCTTTATTAACAGCCTCTATTACAACGTCTTTGTAGTTTCATTAGCAAAAAGTAATACTTTTCCCATACAACTTAATCTTCATCCCCAGTGTTTTACTCAGAACATTTTTTTTCATTGTCATATAGAAAGTTTTATATAAATTATGTTTACCCAGTCTGCCTTTCCATAGCTAAAGTGATTGTTTAGGGTTTGCAATACTTTTCTATTTTTAAGAGATGGGAAACTTTTTCTTCTCATCTCTTTGGATAATTTCTTCTCAAATCGTTTTCATTTTAGATAATGCACCCATTCTTATAGAGTGTTTCTTGCTGTATTGTATAGAACTGTCATATTTTACTAGCTGTTTCTGTTATCACTTGTTTGAGACTTATTTGGTTATTTTCTTTCGTGTTTTTAGGAAATAAAAGATGATTATGTGTTTGAATGTGAAGTTGGTAATCAGCTTCAAAAAACAAAACTGACCATTTTTCAGTCTCTTGGCAATCCCTTGTACTATGGTAAAATTCAAACACTCAAAGGTGATGAGGAAAATGACAACCTATTAACTCCATCACAGTAAGTTACACGTTCATTTAAACTGTGCTATGATCTGACAGATGAAGGAGGACAAACCCTGCTTATGACTTTGTCATAAAAGTACTCTAGAGCTAGAAATCTGACTTGAGTTTTGTTTGAAAAATTCAGCTAACGTACCTAATTTTTTTTTAACCAAAACAAAACATGTTCAAGCAACCATCATGTCTTAAATATACTTTTATGTTAAATCTGCATGTTATTTTACATTAAGGATCACAGAATCACAGAATGGTCAGGGTAGGAAGGGACGTCTGGAGATCACCTAGTTCAACTCCACTGCCAGAGCAGGGTCACCCACAGCTTGTTGCACAGAATGGCGTCCAGGCGTGTTTTGAATGTCTCCGGAGTGGGAGACTCCACCACCTCTCTGGGCAGCCTGTTCCAGTGCTCTGCCACCCTCAAAGTAAAGAAGTCCCTCCTCATGTTAAGATGGAACTTCCTGTATTCCAGTTTGTGCCCGTTACCTCTTGTCCTATCACTGGGCACCACTGAAAAAAGGCCGGTCCCATCTGCCTGGCACCCTCCCTTCAAGTATTGATAAAGATCCCCCCTCAGTTGTCTTTTTTCTAAACTGAAAAGACCCAAGTCCCTCAGCCTTTCCTTGTAAGAAAGATGTTCTAATCCCCTAATCATCTTTGTAGCCCTTTGTTGGACCCTCTTCAGCAGTTCCCTGGCCTTGTACCGGGGAGCCCAGAACTGGACACAGTATGCCAGATGTTGCCTCACCAGGGCAGAGTAGAGGGGGAGGATGAGAGGATGATCTCCATCAGCCTGTTGGCCACACTCTTCTTGATGCACCCCAGGATGCCGTTGGCCTTCTTGTCCATGAGGGCACATTGCTGGCTCATGGTCATCCTGTTGTCCACCAGGACTCCCAGGTCCCTTTGCACAGACCTGCTCTCCAGGAGGTCAGCCCCCAACCTGTACTGATGCATGGGGTTATTCCTCCCCAGATGCAGTACCCTACACTTGCCCTTGCTGAATTTCATTAGGTTTCATTGGGAGACACATATATTGTATAAAAACAAAACAAACAAAAAAACCCAACCAAACAAAAAAAAAATCAAAACAACTCAAATTGTGGAGACACCATGAGACATTTTTAGCACTCTTTTTCAGTGTTACTCGTAATTTTGATTGTTGTCAAAATTTGCCTGATGCTGTGAAAACATGAGACTTCGTTATATTATCTTTACTCTTACTCAAAAAAAATTAGGCTAAATAAATGATGAAGAAAAACGTGAGCTCCTAAGAAGCTTTGCCATTTTGAATCTGCTGTTGTTGGCTGTTGTTCTACAAAGAATCTCTCTTCTTGGCTCTTTTTGTTGCGTATCAGATTCTTTGTATGGAGGAACCTGTGCAGCAGAATAGGCTATAAATTTCAGTAAGGCAAGGAGCAGTGAGCCTGATCAAACTTTAGTTCTGTTAATGAAAGTTATTTTTATTGCATAGTATGTAACTCCTGTCTTATTTTTTCTTAAAACATCCTGAGTATTAGGAAGACTTTATCCCTAGACTGAGCTATTTACCGTTTGATTCCATACTATTGTGGTTTAACCCTAGTCGGCAGCTAAGCACCACACAGTCTATTGCTCACTCCCCATCCCCCTTTTCCCACCCCCAGTGGGATGGGGAAGAGAATTAGAAGTAAAAGGGAGAAAAATCATGGGTTGAGATAAAGACAGTTTAATAGGTAAAGCAAAAACTGCGCACACACAGGAAGCAAAACAAGAAATTTGTTCACTGCTTCCCATCAGCATGCAGGAGTTCAACCATCTTCAGGAAAGCAGGGCTCCATCACACATAACGGTTATTTGAGAAGGCAAATACCATAACTCAGAACATCCCCCTTCCTCCTTCTTCCCCCAGCTTTTTATTGCTCAGCATGATATTACATGGTATGGAATATCCGTTTGGTCAGTTGGGGTCAGCTGTCCGGGCTGTGTCCCCTCCCAACTTCTTGTGCACCCCCAGCATGCTCATTGGTGGGGTGGTGTGAAAAGCAGAAAAGGCTTTGACTCTGTGTAAGCACTGCTCATTGGTAACGTAAACATCCCTGGATTATCAACATTGTTTTCATCACAAATCCAAAACATAGCCCCATACTAGCCACTAAGAAGAAATTTAACTCTTCCAGTCGTAACCAGCACACATACTTATTGCTGATCTTCCTGAAACAGCAGTGCTACCTTACAGTTCCCAGAATCGCAGAATGGTAGGGGTTGGAAGGGACCTTGAGACATCATTTAGCCCAACCCCCTTGCTAAAGCAGGTTCAGCTAGAGCAGGGTTGGCAGGATCACATCCACGTGGGTTTTGAGTATCTCTAGAAAAGGAGACTCCACAACCTCTCTGGGCAGCCTGTTCCAGTGCTCTGTTGCTTTCAAAGTAAAGTTTTTCTTCATGTTGAAATGAAATTTCCTGTGTTCCAGTTTGTGCCTGTTGCTTCTTGTCCTGTTGCTGCGCACCACTGAAGAGTCTGACCCCATCCTCTTGCCACCCACCCTTTAGGTATTTATAAGTGTTGATGAGATTCCCTCTCGGTCTTCTCTTCTCCAGGCTAAACAGACCCAGGTTTCTCAGCCTTTCCTCTTAAGAGAGGTGTTCCATTCCCGTGATCATCTTTGATTCGGTGGACTCTCTCCAGTAGTTCTTTATCTTTTTTGAACTGGGGAGCCCAGAACTGGACACAGTATGCCAGATGTGGCCTCAACAGGGCAGAGTAGAGGGGGAGGATAACCTCCCTCAACCTGCTGGCCATGCTTTTTTTAATGCACCTCAGGATACCATTGGCCTTCATGTCCGTAAGGGCAGTTTGCTGGCTCATGGTCAGCTTGTCCACCAGGACTCCCAGGTCCCTCTCTGCAGAGTTGCCTTCCAGCAGGTTCGCCCCTATCCTGTACTGATGCATGGGGTTATTCCTCCCTAGGTGCAGCACCCTAGACTTGCCCTTGTTGAACTCCGTTAGGTTTTTCTCCGCCCAACTCTCCAGCCTGCCCAGGTCTCGCTGAATGGCACCACAGCCTTCTTATGTGTCAGCCACCCCTCCCAGTTCTGTGTCATCAGCAAACTTGCTGAGGGTGCACTCTGTCCCCTCATCCAGGTTGTTGACGATTATGTTGAACAAGACTGGACCCAGTACTGACTTCACTAATTACAGGCCTCCAACTGGGCTCTGCAACTGATCACAATCCTCTGATCTCTGCCATTCGGCTAGTTCTCAGTCTGCCTCACTGCCCACTCATCTAACCCGCACTTCGAAGCTTACCTATGAGGTTGTTGCAGAAGACTGTATCAAAAGCCTTGCTGAAGTCGAGGTAGACAGCGTCCTCTGCTCTCCTCTCATCCGCCCAGCCAGTCATGCCATCATAGAAGGCTATCGGATTGGTCAAGCACTATTTCCCCTTTGTGAATCCATGTTGACCACTCCCAATAACCTTCCTCTTCATGCTTAGACATGACATCCAGGATGAGCTGTTCTATCACCTTTCCAGGGATGGAGGTGAGGCTGACTGGCCTGTAGTTTCCCGGGTCCTCCTTCTTGCCCATTTTGAAGACTGGGATGACATTAGCTTTCTTCCAGTCCTCAGGCACCTCTCCTGTTTTCCGTGGCCTTTCAAAGATGATAGAGAGCAGCTTCGCAATAACATCTGCAAGCTCCCTGACCACTTGTGGGTCTGTCCCATCAGGGCCCATGGATTTGTGGGTGTAAAATTTGCCTAAATGATCTGTAACCTAATCCTCCTTGATCAAGGGAGAGTCTTCCTTTCTCTGGGCTTGCTCTCTTACCTCCAGGGTCTGGGATTTCTGGGGGCCAGCCTTAGCAGTAAAGACTGAAGCAAAGAAGGCATTGAGTAACTCCACCTTCTCTGCATCCTTCATCACCAGGGCACCCACCTCATTCAGCAATGGGCTCACATTTTCCCTAGTCGTCTTTTACTATTGATGTACTTCAAGAAGCCCTTCTTATTGTCCTTGACATCCCTTGCTGGGTTTCATTCCAAGTGGGCCTTAGCCTTCCTTGTTGCATCCCCACATAATCTGACAATGTTTGTATATTCCTCCCAAGCGGCCAGTCCCTTTTTCCACATTCTGTAAACTTTGCTCTTCCATCTGAGTTTTTTCAGAAGCTCCTTGCTCATCCATGCGGATTTCCTGCCTCCTTTACCTGATTTATTGCTCCTAGGGATGCATCAATCTTGAACTTGGAGGAAGTGGTGCTTGAATGTTAACCAACTCTCTTGCACTCCCCTTCCCTCTAGAGCCTTAACCCATGGGATTCCTCCAAGTAGGTCTTTGAAGAGGCCAAAGTTAGCTCTCCTGATGTCCAGGGTTGTAGTTCTGCTTCTTGCCCCACTTCTTCCACGCGGGATCCTGAACCGCACTGTCTCATGTTCACTGCAGCCAAGGCTACCCCCAGCCTTCACACCCCTAACTAGTCCTTCCTTGTTTCTCAGCACAAGGTCCAGCAGTGCACCTCTCCTCATTGGTTCCTCCACCACCTGTGTCAAAAAGTTATCATGAGTCCTCTGCAGGAACCTCCTAGGACTGTGCGTGCCTGGCTATGTTGCCAGTTGTGCAGTAAGGCTGGGAATTAAAAGGATCCATAGGTGTTAGATGCCTGGGTTTTTTTGGTAATCACTGCTCTAGTCTATTATTTTTAAGACATTACCAGTTGAAGTTCATAAAAACCTGGATTTTTTTGTAATAGGAAACTATGTCACATGAAGTAAAGGTGCAGAAGACGTTTTTGTTGTTCTGCTGTAAAATAAAACCATGCTCTTTTTTGTTGGTTTTGAGCTAGAGAAACAGAGAAAATGTCTGTAGTGTTTAAAAAAGAACCACAAAACATGGAAGTAATAAGTGTGCAAGCCATAAGTATTATGCAAAAGAGAAATACTTATTTAGGTGTTCTAGAAAATCTTGAGGAATCAGAACTTACGTAAGTGAAATGAAACAATGGAAACCAAATGTTTGCTAAATTATTACAGGTAGGGCTGCTTTTGACATACCCACAGGACACTTAGGTTTATATTTCAGTGTGAGCGTATTAGTATGTTGATTTATTTATACATAACTTTTCTCTGGTACTTTTTACAGTAGCGATTCTGTAGCAGTTATTTACTTCTAATTTTTGAAATTATAAAACTTCCATATTCTGTCTTTTGCTTTGTAGGCAATTTACTCTTAAAGGAGACCATATTATACCATGTGTGTATATTGTATATACAGTTATGAAGCCAAGTTTTTATTTCAAGTACTAAATAATACCCAATGTAGTAAATGGATACAGTATCTCTTGTGCTTTCAGCAGGTCTGAAAGAAGAACAGCATTGACATTTGTTGAAAGTTTTGTGATTATAAAAACATGTTCTTTTAGTCTAATTCATGACTGAAAATGTATTACACGTTTTGCATTTCAGGTTCCTTATTGGTTCGAAGACTGATGCTGAAAGGTAAATGAATACAGTACATACAACCATTTGGCTTGGTGCCAAATAATGAATTTTGTTCCTTTTAGCCATTATGACTGCTAATGTTGTGGTTATGGAAACAGATGCAGAACAGATGAGGAAAATAAGAGGAATTAATCTTCATACCAAGATGTAGGTTACAGTGTGCGGTTTCTATATTTATCAAGCAGGGAAGAATAGAGGAAAGTAAATATGTGAATACAGCTTGTCCCACTACCTAAATTTCAAGCATATTGTTACAGTTACTTGCACAATTATTCTTGATTATACTGACAATAATAAAATTCTGAGAGCCCTTAGCAGGAATTTAATCTTGACATTTTGTATGGTAAATTTAGCAATCAGGGAAATTGTTCATTTGAACTTCAGGTGTAATCTAGGACTTGTGTATATACAACTTATATTTGTGTATTTTGCATTACTTGATTCAGCTTTCATAGAGAAGCAAGTAACAAAACAGTTTTCCAGTATATATTAGTTGTAGAATGATTATGAGTAGCAATTCTGGGATAACTGAGGCACCAAAATAGTATTTCTTCAAACACTTTGTAGTGTGCGTCACATTACAGATACCTGTGTTTCTTTGTGCATATGAGCACAGAACCTTTAGAAAGCAATCTCTGTCAAAGCCGGTTGTGGTTTTGTGCCTTCATAGGAGACCTCGAGGTGCTGTATGTGCCATAGCTCATGCCGCCCCCGGCCCTCTTCTTATGTGCTTGGCAGGGGGACGAGTCCTCAGTTTGGTCAAAAAATAATAGTGTTCTTTGTTTTAACAGATAATTTTGATCAAGAAACTTTTGCTTATATTCTCTCCTGCCTCTTTTGTGCTGATAGAGGCTTTTTCTGTTTGTGCTGTAAGCTGAATTGGGGGATTGATTGGCTGAAATCTAAAACAACAATAATACAGGGGTCTGGTTTTAACTGGGATTGCTTTCCTGATCATGTTTGCCACTGGATTGCACAAACCCTTCAATCAGAATAAGCAGCTGGGTTTCAGGGATTAGGACAGGAAGAAGCAGTAGAGGATGAAGGAGTGCAGGACCACCTTTTTGAGTACTCAGCATTTTATTACTCCGATGCCACTGTTATTTTAAGGCAGTCTAAAACCTAATTGCTGAAAAAAAAGTACACTGCACCCTTTCGTCTGCTGTGTATCTGGGGGGGCCTTGCTTGCATCTGCATTTGTCACGCAGCAGTATATTGAATCAATGCTATACCAAAATAAAGTGTAGTTTATTGTATTTAGGTGTAAGCTAATGGAAATACTCCAGCAGCTTTTCAATGAGGTTCAGGCTGCCAGAGTATAAGCAACAACGGATCTTCAGCTTGATTTTCAAGTCTGCAAGGTCACTTGTACACTCTGCTCATGTTTGTGAAACAGTATTCCCTTAACTTAGTTCTCTCAAATTAGTGGAGTTGTAGTATTTGATTTGGTAGATTGGTATTTTAAACTTGTTTGCCTGATGCTATTGATGCTTTAAGTTCCTGGATACATCACTGATCGTTAGTCTCATAATGTAAGACCTGTCTGTCCTGGTGCTCAAAGAAGAGTGCTTGCTCCAAAAGAGTGTTTCTTAAGCTGTATTTTGCATTTGAAAAAAAAAAAGACAGGGATTAAAAGAAAAGTTAAAAAGGAATAAATTTAAGAAAAAAGCCCAGGAACGTAAAGTAATATAGAGATGTGTTTTATATATCTGCATCTCTATTTTATATAGATATATACTTACATACAAAATAAACAATATATGACTATAACATAAACAATTATGTGTTTAAATATATGGATCTACTTTAGAAGTTTGAAGTTGTTAATCTTTTTATGTCCTCATTGTTTGTTTCAGAGTGGTGAACCAGTATCAGGAGTTAGTACAAAATGAAGCTAAATGTCCTGTGAAAATGTTTCATAATTCAGGTGGATCAGTCAATCTTAGTCATCTTTCTCCAGGGAAGGAAATGGAAGTGAGTTTATCGAGCCATACATTGTTTTTATTTGCACTTGGTTATTGTATTATTAGAATAACTTTTGCTATCCACATTTAAAAGTAAAATAACATAAAAATTTCATTCTCAATGAATTTTTAAATGCTTTATTGTCATAACCATTCAGAGTGAGTATATTGGAATAGTTAGAGGAAAGCACTTTTGTTTTCGCTGTTCAAATGTTGTGTCTTTTAGCCATGTCTTTTTTTATATTTTAGCAGCTGTGTATAGTATACTTAGCTCCAAGGTTTTGTAGCATTTTCCCCTGTTCATCTGAACCTTTCAAAGAGCAGTATAGTAAAATGCAGCTATGCATTTTACAGGTCAGTAAACACAGAAGCAGATGTAGTAGCTGAACTTTTCTTTTACCTTTAGAAGTTATTAAAATTATTTTCTCTTTAGTTTGAAGATGAAAACTTAAGGAAACAAAGCCAGCAACAAAAAAACCCCAAACCAAAACCAACACCAAAACTTTTAAAGTGCATATGTTTGTATGCACAAATTGAGTAGAAATTCCTGTATTCCCAAATTCTCATGCCTGTTGGCCTTGCCTTGTGTTTTACTTGCTGCTTCTGGCTTTCTTCGTCAGATTCAGTACTCTAGTGGTAAACTGTATTTAGGCTCCAACCAGTAGCTAAATGGTTTATCTGTTGGCAATTTCCTTTGCTGCATTTTTTCCCTAAATACCTACTTTTAAACTGCAACAACGTTGCTCTGAAAGGCATAGTTCTTGGTGGCAGCCAGAAGAATGGCATGTAGAGGCCAGCAATTGCAGAAAGGAGTATGAGTGTTTCTGTATAGGTGTATACACATACAGACATACGCGTGCACGTGTATGTATATGTCGACTCTGTCAGCAATTCCATATTGCCTTTATATCAGCGACTCTGTATCAACTCTGTCGTCTGTCAGCGACACTGTGCCTCTTGTATCGTCTGTCATCTACCTCATGTCGACTTATGTCTTCTGTCATCTATTTCGTATTGACTTTGTATCTATTTCACGTCTATTTTATACCGTCTGTCCTGGACCATATGTTCATTTTCTGTTGTCTGTCCTGGGCTCTGTCGACTTCCTATCATCTGTCATTGTTGACCTTATATTGTCTGTCGACCTTATCGACATCTGTCGATATGTCGACCTTATATTGTCTGTCATTGACTTTATGTCAACTTTGTCGTCTGTCATCTATATCAACTTTATTTCATATCAACTAGAGCCACAAGGATGATCTGAGGGCTGGAGCACCTCTCCGATGAGGAGAGGCTGAGAGAGTTGGGGCTGTTCAGCCTGGAGAAGAGAAGGCTCCGGGAAGATCTTACTGCGGCCTTCCAGTACCTAAAGGGGGCCTACAGGAGAGCTGGGGAAGGACTTTTTACTAGGGCTTGTAGTGAGAGGACGAGGGGGAATGGCTATAAACTGGAAGAGGGCAGGTTTAGATTAAACATTAGGAAGAAGTTTTTCACTTTAAGGGTGGTAAGGTACTGGAACAGGTTGCCCAGGGAAGTTGTAGAGGCCCCATCCCTGGAGGTGTTCAAGGCCAGGCTGGACGTGGCCTTGGGCAACCTGGTCTAGTGGGAGGTGTCCCTGTCTATGGCAGGGGGGGTGGAACTCGATGATCTTCAAGGTCCTTTCCCACCTAAACCATTCTATGATGACTAAATAGTCTGTTGTCTATTTTATATCAACTTTATATCTATTTCATGTCTATGTCCTATCTGTTGTTGACTATATGTCGACTTTATTTCTATTTTGTATAATCTCTCATCTACTATATTTCTACTTTATACCAATTTTATATCATCTGTCATCTATTTTATATCGACTTCATATCTATTTCATCTCGACTTAACATTGACTTTCTATCTATTTCATATCAACTTCATAACTATTTCATATCAAATTTAGATCTATTTCATATCAACTTAGTCATCCGTTGTCAACTATACATTGACTTGATGTTGATTTTATATCTGTCATGTGAACTTTATATCTGTTGCATATCAACCTTACATTATCTGTTGTTGACTTTATATCGACTTTACCTATTTCATGTCGACTTGACTGTTGACTTTATATCTCTTTTATATCAACTTTGTATCTTTTATATCGACTTTATATGATCTGTTGTCTACCTTACATCGACCTTATATCAACTTTGTCTCATCTATCAACTACTTTATATTGACTTTATATCATCTATCGTCAATTTTCTATCTATTTCATGTCTTTTTATATAATCTATTTTATCTCGGCTTTATCTCATCTATCATCTATTTTATATCTAATATATTTTTTATGTCATCTATTGGATATCAACTTGATATCTATCATTGACTTCATGTATTTTGTGTCTATTTTGTGTCTACTTTGTATCGTATATTGTTTACTTTATATCTGCTTTATATTGAATTTATATCATAGAATCATAGAATGATTTATGTTGGAAGGGACCTTAAAGATCATCTAATTCCAACCGCCCTGCCATGGGCACGGACACCTCCCACAGTCATATCACATATAGTCTACTTTATATTGACTTGATATGAAACAGATGACAGATGATACGGACTTTATATCTACTTTATGTCTATTGTATATTATCTATCAACTTTATATCATGTCACCTACTTTATATCAACTTTATATACTCTATCTATTTTATATCATTGACTTTATATCATCTATCATCCAGTTTCCATCTCCTTTATATCATCTATTGTCCCTTTGTATCTGTTTTATATCATCTATCGTCTCTTCTATAGTTCCTTTATGTGTTTTCCATCTGTTTTCTGTCATCTATCATCTGTTTTATAACTATTTTATATCTATTTCATATCTATTTTCTGTCTCTTTATATCTATATTAAAATCATAGTATAAGTTAGGGTGGGAGGATACTTCTTGAAGTCATCTTCTCCTGCTGTCCAAGCCCTCACCAGATGCTGGACCAAAGTTACTCAGGTCACTCTAGTTAATGGGGCATTCTTTTGAATGGGGCATTAGTCTTTATTTTCAAAATTAATAAAACAGTTTTTAATAGTAGAAGAGAAAGATAATCCTCAGAATTTTCCTCACAAGATTCTTTTTTTATAAGCAAGCACTTAGAAATGTGCAGACGGAGTGTCTCTTATTTCTGAGAATCAGTGGAAACTAAGCTGTCCAAAAAGGTTGATTCTGCACAATGGTGGATGCTCCGATTTGTTAGCCCAAGCACATCTCATTTAGTGTCCAGCACTGAAATACTCCGTTCAGTATATCGAGAGCCTCATTTGCTAGTTTCAGCAATTTTTGAACTGTATGATTTCTTAGACGTTACTTTCATTTGTAGGATACCTGCTTTATATGTTAAAATATATAGACTATAAATGTGTTTCACAGTGGAGTTTTTTGACAGTGTCAGCTATTGGAATTATGGATTTAGGGTCCTCTGTGAGTGACTGAGAACTACAGACTAGGTTAGCTGAAGTTAATTTATATTCAAACAACCTGATAAGCAGGCTGTAAGAACAAACAGCAAGGGAGCACCTTTCCTCTAAAATTATTAGTGAAGTTCTGATCCCACTAAAGTCAATGGGATTTTCCTGAATGAATTTAAATTCCTACTCCCAGAATCAGATCTAATCCTGCTCTCTAAATCTCTATTGCTTGGAAATGGCAGATGTATACAGATGGTGAATGAATGCAGTGATGTCATTTTTCAAGTAAGACCAAATTGTCCTTTTATTTAAAGTGCATCAGTCACTCTTGCATTTGTAAAAAGTTACTAAGAAGGATTTCAGAATTACAGAGAAAATGTTTTTAATTTTTTTTTTTGCTTGATTTAAATTTTACCAGAACTTTCAAGCTGCTTCTTGATGGCAAGCATTTTATCTGAAGAGAGTTGGTCATAGGCTATGTTTATAAAATAAATAAAAATCTGATATGTTTGAAGGGAATTTTGTCATGGTTTTGAGAAGTCTAATACAAATTAATTGAATTGTCTTTTCTGTCAAATATGTGGAAGCTCACATTATTGCTGTGGTAGTGTTAATTTCTCTTTCCTCCTAGCAGCCAGAAAGTATATCAGGCTCTGTTCAGTCTTCAGTATTGGGGAAAGGTGTAAAACACCGACCTCCTCCCATCAAATTACCCTCAAGTTCAGGAAGTAGCTCTTCAGGTAATTATTTATTGACTTGGGCGTCTCCTTTTTATGTGTTCTGCCTATTGTAAAGTGACATATCTTTAGTAAAGATTTAATTTTAAAAAAAAATCAATATCTTCTCTGTGGAAAGAACATCATTTTGTTGATTTCTGATTATACTGTTCACAAAATTGGATCCTAACAAATACTCGAGTTAACGTGTACTCAGAGAACAATAATGTATTTTAATTATGCTTTTTCAGGTAATATTTTTAGTCCACAACAGTCAAGTGGCCATCTAAAATCCCCAACTCCTCCTCCTCCTCCTTCTAAGCCTCCTGGTCTTTCTCGGAAACAATCTATGGATCTTAATCAAGTTAGCATGCTCTCTCCAGCTGCCATGTCTCCTGCGAGCTCTTCACAAAGTGAGTCACGACCTAAATTCTCCATTAAATCTTAGGCTTTTGCATAAATGCTTCCTGAGATAAACTTCTTATCCTGTGGAATGATGAAACAAGTGTACAGTGTACCCTAAATTGTATAAGTCGTGCAGCTTTAGGCAGGTCTCTTGTTCACTGTATGTATTTTATGTTTATTGTAACTGTGTTCGTTTTTTCTGTATATATGTATGCACCCTCTGTGTATACGTTTTAATACATTTTATGCAATTAGTATGATCTCATTTATGAAAGGCTGGTAGATGATGTGATGAGATAAAATTCCAAAGTGTAGATTTTTTTTTTTCCTCCGGTGTAAAAACAGTATGTTAGATCAGTTTGCCTTTACATAATTTAAGCATCTGGTTTTTTAAATGTTATAGGAGCTGGTGCAGTTGTATCTCTGTGTATGTATATAATCTGATCAGTCCCAAGGTGGTGATACAATAAACGATAAGATGATTTTTTAAAACACTCCTACACTGTTTTACAAATCATTGCTGATTGCAAGTGTGGTGGTGATGCTGATGATGATAGCACCATATTCTCAGGTGTTAAAATGTAAATTTCAATAATAAGTGACATCCTAGTTTAAGTATTTTCATTAACACTGACAGGATCATTGTAATCATAGCTATAGATCATAAACATTTTTTAAATATGTATGCGTCTTGAGCCATTTCATGGACAGATTTGTACAAAGAGAAATCGTAGCTGCAGTTTTTCAGATTTTTTATTAATTATTGTATACTGCACATTCCAGTATCTTGCACAGTATTATAATACACTTTTTGCATTAAATAATTTAAAATCTGGATAGCTCAAGAGGTGTAACTTTTCTGCCTTCTTGTTTTGCACAAAGAAAAAAAGAAAACTTATAAAAGATTTCTTCTAACATTGTTACTCTTTATGTTAGTGCTATGAATTGTGTAAATCTGCTGCATGCAGTTGTTACTTTAATGCTCTGGTCACAGCAGCTGGACATTCACATTTATTTCCTTTCTTTCTGCAGGACATGAAAGCTAAAAAAAAAAAAGAAAAACAAAAAAAGACCTCAAGCTTTTTGGGGTTTTTGTTTTGTTTTTCTATTGATAAACTGTGCTTACTGCATCCACAACAAATATAGCTATACATGCTACATTTAAGCAGAAGGAATTACACAGTAACTCTTAAAGATGCAGTATTATCCTCTGGTTCTTAAATACTAAAAAAATATATTTGATCAAAATTTGGCAAATGAGAGTTTAGCTATCTGATGAAATTTAAATCTACCCCATGATAATTGAATGAGTATGTTCTTTGTTGAATCTGTTGTTTTCCATGATACGTTTTTAACACAAGGCTATTGTGCAGGCCAGTGCATATAGACTGTGTGTTTAACATTTTAGGACAAAAACATCAATTAGGTTAAAATGGTCACTAAGAAATGGTTTTATTTTGGCTTAAGTATTTCTGAATGGAGTTACAACTTAATGTACGATAAATCATGGAAGGACTTAATGAAGGATACAAGTCTGTATGGCTTTAGGAATTAAGCATGGAGAATGGGTTTTCTGTGTGATTATACTGCATCCTTAACAATGAGTGCGTGCTGCAACACTCGTGTCGTGTAGAAATTAACACTTGGAGTCTAAAAACTGGAACAAATTGTCAGTGCTAAATAAGATTCCATTAACCTTATTATACAAAAAGGACTGGCCTTTTATAACAAACTAGCACTTTTTATTTTTCTCAATGAGCAGGGTCTGGAACTCCTAAATCATCTACTCCTACTCCAACCAACACCCCTTCATCGACCCCACACCCTCCTGATGCTCAGAGCTCAACTCCTATTACCCCTTCTGCCACCCCTACTCCCCAAGATTCAGGCTTCACCCCTCAACCCACTTTGTTAACCCCATTTGCTCAGCAGCAAATGTCTCTGAGCCAGGCATTGCCTGTAATGACCATTCCTCTTTCCACCATGGTAACATCCATTACTACAGGAACAACCTCCACCCAGGTCATGGCAAACCCTGCGGGACTTAACTTCATCAATGTAGTGGGCTCTGTGTGGTAAGTTTTTTGTTATGAGGGTTTCTTAATTTGCTCTGGGTGGGTTGGTTGTTGGGGCAGTGGGGTGGGGAGGGTGGGTGTGGTACAGGACCGCCCAGCATCTGTTAGGATAGATATTTTTCAGGATCTGCAATACAAAAAGGTCATTCACTTTGTAATTGTAAAATGAAGTGCCACTATAAACTATTTGTATTTCTCAAATTTAAGGCACCTACTATCAGAATATTGAAAAGGTCTATTAAGAAAGCTATACTTTCGGCTTTTGGGATGCGTACAGTTGAATTTCATAAGGCTTAACCTCAATTTAAGTGGTTTCCAAGGTTTTGCTCTTTAAGTTTGAAAACTTTTTTTATTAATCAGAGAGGAAGTGGAATATCATATGCAGACCACTCTAAATGAAAAATGGAAAGAGATTTGATATTAAAGTGCCAATGAATGAAAGGTTGCATCTAAAATACAAGAAAATAACAAATTGGTTTTCTAATAATTTAACCAAACATTGAGGTTAAACGTTCTTTGATCCTTAAAACTCATTTTGTGGTTTAAAAAAATAATAAATGCTGCTGTCAAGAATAGGTTGTGTGGTATAACACGAACTGCTTTTTCGATTAAATGAAATTCTGTGATCAATATAAGATGGTCAGTGTAAGACACAAGTATCGGACACTTAAATTACTCATCCAAGTTGTTCAGCAGTTGATCACTGATGATCAGTTAGAGAGATCTTTTTTTACATAGCGCAAAAAGAAAACACAGACCCTGTTCCTTAACTTTTTGTTATGATAGTACATCCATTTTGAAAACGATTGAGCTGTCAGTATTGCTAGAATAAAAGAACCACTTGTGTTTTATTTTCCATAGAAAAAAAGAATCGTATATACTGAGAATATGGATTTTCATATTTGTTGTACTCTAGGCATAACGATTTTTTACGCTGTCTGTATGCTTTATCCATAATCCCATTTATAGGAAACACTTGATTTCTTTGCCATGAGACAGAGGGCAAAAATTTGGTTACTCAAATTTGCTTATACCACTTGGGTTTGATGTGTTGTCTTTCCTCTTCTACAGTGGAGCACAGACACTGATGAGTGGTTCAAACCCTATGTTGGGGTGCAACACTGGTGCCATAGCCCCTGCAGGTATAAATCTGAGTGGCATTTTACCATCAGGAGGTCTGGTACCAAGTGCGCTGCCCGCTGCAATGCAGTCTGCCTCTCAAGCAGGTTAGTGTGAATAAGTTGAAAAGCCACCCTTCAGATAGGGAGAGTGTGAGAACATACTGTGAAAACAGTGAACGAAGGTAGCCATTGTGTGACTAGATTGTGTATTTGATGGCTGGAGCTTGGGAACAACATACGTATTTTGGCATTCAAAGTGCAGGCTATGTTTGTGATTGTTTGAAATTGATTTTGAGGAGCTAGACTGGGGAAACATACTCTAAATCTGGATTATTTGGTATACTGAGTAGGAAGTTTGGGAGAAACTCCCAGATTCAAATGCAACGTTGATAATGATGACTGCCAAAAAAAAGGCATGACTGAACTTAGAAAGAGGCATCACTTTTTAAATCATTTTATTCTATCACTGGTAGTGTGGTATTCTAGTAGGACAATTAATTAGTTGCTTATTGGCTTCAAATATGAGTATATAAATCTCAAATATGACTGTATAAATCTGTATGCCTCAATATTCATTAAAGTAGCATTTAAATTCTTAATTTATTTTTTATGAAAAAAATAATAAAGACTGAAAAAACCCTAATGTGTGATTACAGAATCAGAAGTATAGAAGAGACTTCAAGGTATCCATCCCTTACACTGAGGCAGAGACAAATTTGTCTAAACTGTACTGAACCAATGCTTATCTAAACTGGCTTAAATACCTTCACTAAAAAATATTCCAGTCTCCCCTCAAGTAGCTGTTCAGAGTAATTCATTATCCGTACAAAATGTTTCCCTCTAGTTGCAGTTCATCTCCTAAATTGTGAATTGAATTATTTTTTTCTCCTGTTCCTTGCAGACATGGAAAGTAGTTGTTCACCCTTTCTCTTTACCTTCTAAGTATCAAACATGGTGTCATGTCCCACATTTGTCTTCTCTTTCTGATAGGTCGTATTTTTCAAACCTTTCATAATCCTGTCACTCTCTTCTAGACTGTCCAATTTGCTTACATCCTTCTTAAAATGTGATAACCAAAACTGGACACAAGCCTGAGCTTGGCTGATTTACCACAGTGGAGCACAGCAGAATAAATGCATCTCATCTCTTTCACAACATTCCTGTTAACATTTCCTCAAATGAGGTCTGCCTATTTTTTATTTGTATTTTTCACAACAGCGTTACGTTAACGAAAGAATGGCTTTACTGGTCTAGGCCAAAAATCTGTCCAGTTTGTATTCTGTCTCTGACAGTCGCCATTAGAGGATTCTTAGGAGAGAGTTTAAGATGAGGCAAAAGCGTGAAGTGAAACATCCCCTGTATACAACTGTACCTCTTCTGGCAATCTACAGCTTTGAGACTTTCTCAGCTGAAGACTATCCACGTGGACCTTTGTGCTTAATATCCTCTGCTAAACTTCTAGTCTGTGGATTTATCTAATTGATTTTTGAACCTATGTATATTTTTGGCACCTACGGCGTCTTGTGACAGTGAGTTTTATAAATGTAAATTGTGTGAACAGGTTCTTTTCTTTTGTGTGTTCTATAGTTTGTGATATGGATGATTTGGATATGTTTGTGACTTGCTGTAACTTCTCACGTCCTTTCTTGCTGTATAGACACAAAGCTAGTTACTCACAATTTTGTACTTGTTCATTTGTCTTTTTTTAATTCAATGTTACTGATTTTTGGACCCTTTCTTCAGTTCCCTATGATCACTTGTAATTCTAATTCTGTCCTTTTGAGCACTAGCAATCTTTACCAGTTTAGCGTCATGGATTTTTACATGCTATGCTGTTTGCCACATAACAGATGGGAGTAGTGAGCTGAGCTAGTTCCGTGGCAGACCTCTGGGGGATTCTGTTTGACAGCCGCTGTTTTACTGGAGCGTTTGTATCAGTTCTATACCCAACTCATAGTTTAATACATATACATCTTTTTTTTTTTTTTTTTTTTAGTGTAGCTTTAAAGAGTGCCATGTGTAACAATGCCAAAAGCTCTACAAGTCAGATGCGTCTTGCCAGAAGCCCTCAGGGGTGGGCTGTTGCTAAGATTTTGGGTGGGATTGTTTTCTGTTAATGACTGAGAAATTGAGAGCCTGTTACTTCATTGGGCCCTTGGACATTTCTGGGTTTACTGTACAAACAGTAAAACTTTTTAAAGCCAGAAGAAGAATCACTGAAGAATAACTGCTGTGATATTCTCTGCATTCACCTTTGTGTAAATGCATTATGAGGTTATAGGTTACAGGGTACAGTGTTTAGTAGCGATACAGTTTTCTTTCATTTAGTCAGCTCTAACTTTGAATCTGAATAATTGTGAACTTATCAACATGATGGAAAATGCAGCATTGTATTAAGTTTGAACTTGCCAGTTTAAACTACCAAACTACCAAATGGTTAGAAATGATCCCAGTGGAAAGGTGTATTAATTGCAATACACATATATAATTAAGTAAAGACTTCCTACTAATAAAAAGATGTTTTCTTTAACAGGCAGCCCCTTTGGTTTGAAAAATGCATCAAATCTTCGGCCCTTAAATCTGCTACAGGTAATTGATATACTTGGACACAATAATAATGATAATATCTTAGAGACGTGTTTAGTGCTGCTTACTGCATTGCCCCGACAGATCTTTGAAGCCAGTTGATGAGACAAAACATGTACTGCAAATTTAAATTGCTTATTTAAAACACTTAGAACAAGAGAAAAAGCTACTTCCAGAAAGATACCAGGTCGAAATTATATTCTTAGCTCACAACAAAGCAGCTAGTTCTCAGTAACAATCTAAAAATGCTGACATTTGAATTCAAGAGATTAATCCTAAATTACAATCTTCTACTTTCAGAATTTGCCTAAGCTTTTATTGCAAATCATTCTTTAAACTGAAGTTATTTCTATTTTAAAAGTACAAAACAGTACCGTAGTATCACTCAGGGGTTACACATACAAGGCCAAGCTGAGCTGAACGTGTACAGGTAGGTGCAGTAATAGCTTTAAAGAGCTTCTGGTAATGGAAATAGAAGTTCATGTAAGATAGAGAGTTTAGAAGGTCTGTAAACGTTTTCTTTCTGCTAAGCATACGTACAAATACACACATGAGCAAAAGTTGCTTATTATGTTAGAGCTCCATTTAAAAGCTGCGCAGGGAATGTTTGCGGAACCGGGTGTAGTTCCTGGATCTTGAAGTGAGCTGCAAGTTTTAGGTGCAGACGTGCAGCTTCAGTGTTCCATGAATGTTGCACCATGCTACAAAAATTAATACCAGTAAAAGATGAGCTGTAGCTCTGCTACTTCCTCTTCCCACTCCTGTACACACTCCAGAAACATGGAAAAGGGCAGGCACAGGAGGCAGTTCTGCCAGAGTAGAGCTCTTCTATAAGATTTAATGCTTGTATTTATCTGATTCCGTGTTGAAACACATCCTTTCAAGCTACCCCTGCCGCTTGTGGAAGTCAAGAATAATTTGGCTGAAATCGGTGCAATTAAAGCTGGGATAAGGGAGAGGAATCAAGACTGTTTCACTTTAAACACTTTTTTTTTATCAGTCCTTGCAGCTTGTTGATTGGAAGCATCTATTAAAATTCAGTGGAATATTCTGAAAGTGAAAGTAATATACAGTGCTTTTGAAGACTAGCCTCTTCATTTCCACTATCAGTACAGTCTCTACTATTTTAATTAGAATAATAAAAATGTATTTTCCTGTGGAAATATCTCGCTATAATTTAATTCAGGTTTGTTTTCTGAGCTTTTTCACAAACAACAGCAATTGTAAAGTGATTAATTTTAAAGGTTTGGGTTGTTTTTTTTTTTAAAAAAAAAAAAGGCAACCCCAAAAACAAACCTCCAAGGGCTACATCATTGTCCATGTCATGTTCATCCTAGGACAGTGGGAAACTCAGGAGCTTGACTGAATTATGCCTTTTGGTTTTAATCTTGAACAGATGGTTCACTTATTTTTAACCCACTCCAGCAACAGCAGCAGCAGCTGTCACAGTTTTTTCCACAGCAGCAATCTCTGCAGCCCTCAGCAAGAGGGAGAGCAGGCGTCTGCTAACAGCCCTCATCTGGGGTGCACGGATGAACCAGTTTCTCCTATTCTCTCCCATCTCCACAAGTAAATGAGCCTTTACACAACAGATCTGAAGTAGAGGGGGAGGAAAGCGTTCCTCCAAAACCTCAAACTGCAAAGAGTGCAGTGGCTTTGTTGCCGTGGCTGGAGCTGGGTTATACTTTTTTTTTTTTTATTTATATCCTGTGTAGAAGAGTTGTAGCAAAACATCTGGCTCAGCATTGCCTTACTCTAGTGTGAAGAGAGCCAGCCCATGTACGAGTGGTGTAAAATCAGCTCAGTGTTGTCTTTATAACTAGCAGATACATCAGATGAACAAAGGAAAGAAACACAATCAGGATTACTGGAGTAACTAAAACTTCTTACTTGCGCTGCTGTGAGTTGGCTGACAGAATTGTTCTCTTGTCACCAGTTGGCCTGAAAGCTGTAATCTTAAGACACTAGCTCTGCTGCTGCCTGTAATTAGTGTTAAAGGCTTTAATCACTGAAGAAGTCTTGATAGAGACCAATCTGTGTGTTCTCAAAATGACAAATTTTGATGGGTGGTTTGTTCTGCCTGTGCCTAAAAATCTTAGCAGCACTAATGCAGCAATTTGAGAAAACTAGCTGCTCTGCTTTTGTGTTCTTTATCTTTTGTCTCCCCGGACATCCAAGACTTATGTTTACCAAATAGTCTCTACTGGATACTCAAGTTTGTCATAATAATTTTGCTTGTGCTACTGTAGACTGTGCATAAATAAGATACCTCTTTAAAATGTTTTTATGGTGTATAGTCTCCTGTGTCACAGACCTTGTTCTGGAATGTGGGACAGTTTAATGGGAGACTTGCAGATTTATTCTCAGAATCCAAATGTCAGTTACTAGTTGAATTACTAAAAATAATTTGAGAAAGCTCATGCTGTTGGGTTTTCTTTTCTAGACATTGACCTTTAAGGGCGTTTACAAAAAGGCTGATGTTAAATCTAGTCCTTCTTGCAGCAGAAAGTTCTTCTGGAGGAAATCAATCTCTCTGCATTACCTAACTTGCCTTAAGGAACTTCTCTCTTACCACACACTGTGGAGTAAGACTAGGGTCATTAGCTAAAATGAGCTATTATGAATAGCAGATTCCTCAGCTTTTAGTAAGGCCAGGGACGTATGTGTGCACAGTGCTGTAATCCAAGTGCTTGGTGGAAAAAACTTAAGCCCAAAAAGACCAACAATTTTCCATGCTGGCAACAGAATGTATACATCCTCGTCTTACACTTAGGGGTTGTTGGTTCTATGACTTTGTAAGTCTGTCTTAGTCGTCTCCATTGAGATCCTGATGTCTTCTTAATGTGCAATTTTTCAATCAAGTTTACCTAGATCTTAGTGGCATTATTTCATATGGTTATTCTAAAGAAGCATTGCTACTCCTGGAAATTCACGGGCTCAGAAGCTTTTCTTTTTTTCTTCTGACTGATAAGCTGTACAGTTTGCTTGAATTGCATATATAATATTTTATTTCCTCACTTTATGAATCAATGCATAATTTAAGTTCTGGAAAAGGTCATAATTCAGTACCCTTTGACTTCAGTAGACACTAGATCAGACTGCACTAATTCAATTTGAGTGATTACTGTAAGAACTACTCTGTTCTGGAAATAAAATTTTAAAAGCAGGGTTTGTATTTTTTATGACATTAGGTAGGGAGTGTGGGGCACAATATGAACATGTGAATGTAAGTTTCAGACTTTTCACATTTTGATTGATTAGGACCTTTGCACATGGATGCTTTCAGGTATCACCTGAAGACTTTGGGGCTGGGACAGGAAATGTCCTAAGATTGCAACCATAAACTGTAGTCTCTGCTGACTGCAGGGAAGTTGACAACGACATGGGACTTCTGCTGGGTAACAGGCATAATACCATTTCTGCCATAAACAGAGCTATTTTGGGGCATTCGACATCTGTTCGTTCTACTTTAATGATGACTACATTATAGCCTGTATCTACGCACAATGGAAGATGTAGAATCAAATGTTTTTAAATGGCACTTCAAAAGTATGCCTTCACACTGGCTTTATTTACTTATTCGTTGATGCCGACGTTTGGTAATAAGGATCAAGCTTTTCATTTTTGCTAGGGGTCTGACCAAGGTTCATCCAATCAAGATCAGGCATTATCTGCCCAACAAGCTGCTGTAATTAACCTGACTGGAGTAGGGAATTTTATGCAACCTCAAGCCACAGGTATGTGCTTGCTGAGCCTCCTTTTGTAGTTAAGTGTGTATCTTGATAAAGTCACACTGAAATGAAGTTTGGTTGTAAAGAAGTCTTATGTTAGCTCAGAACAATTTACTATCAGCACGTGAATTATACATTGTACGAGAAATACTGGACTTTCAAAGCATGCACTCTTCTGCTTTGTTTGGCAGTTTAGTAAATTGATAATATCACATGAAAATAAGTCACACTTGATACAAAAAAGAAAATACAAGGAACTTCCATGCCAAACTTCATTGAGGAATGTTTCTTTAACTGTGTGCTTAACATCCAGTACTAGAAACCTCTTTGTGTATCCACAAGCACTTCATAATCTAATTATGTTCTAACTAACAGAGTATGTATATCATGTATACTTTATTCTGCACTGTTTCAAATTTGACTCTGGAACTAATTCTACTGATCCCCCTTTTCTGTTACACTCTATTCCTATGTCTTCCTTGCCCAACCCCAACAAATTCCACCTGCCCTCTTTGACCTGCCTGCTTTCCCCTTCTCCTTTCTTAGTGTTGTCTCAGCTTGGCTCTGCCGCGAACAGACCTGGGCAAAGCCTTCCTCAGCAGAGACTCCAGCTCTCTTCTGCCTTACAACAGCAACAGCAACAAGCCTTGCAGCAGCAGCAGCAACAGATACAAGTAATCCAGCAACTTCACTCTGACTGTGTTTAAAAATAAATAAATAAATACGATTTAAAAAATACAATTCTCAGCTCCAAAAACAAAAATTTCGCCCCTTTGACTTTTCTTTTTTTCTTAAATTGTCTTTATGGTCTCACAAATAATAATAAAAAAACCCCAAACCACTGAATTTTGGCAAACTGTATCATGAAAGATTCGAAATCTGTGGTTCTTTCAGCTTGGAGCACTGAATTTATTTTTATTCATTTAAGCCATCCACCTTCCTGATTTGCTAACATTCAAGGACTGCTTGTGGCACATACCTAAATAAGCTCTGCCAGGTGCCAGTAGATTTCAAACCAGCGTGAATGTAAACACCTGTAAGTTCAAATGTAGCACTGCTACAGTCAGCACATGGAAGCAACAGCTCTGGCAAAGCACTCCTTTAGTGTTCTGTCATTCAGATGCTTTACGAAAATATTTTAGTATTTTTTTAGCACACAGTCTCCTCTCTGTCATACATACAGAAAGCACATACAATGCATACACTGAAAAGGTATTGTGTTAAAAATGTACGATGTAACCCAAACGTTCACTGAAGTTGCTGAGTTACTGCAGTTACTGCAATGGAGAGAAAGGGGCAAAGAAACAAAGCTGTCCAAGTATATGTGTAAAACATCAGATATGCCCTCAGCAGGCTTCTGTGCCACTGGTGCTGCTTGACTGTACTCATTGCCCCAGTACATGGTGTATTCCTTTTGTCAACCTGGTGCTTCCTCGTTTATTTTATTTTTTCATTTTCATTTTCCCCCCACACACCTTCCCCTCATTCTTCCTGGCGTAAAACCTAGCTTTATAGTCAACACTAACAAGCTTTTTCTCCCCCCTTCTCCTTCACGGCAGCAGTTGCGATTCTTGCAGCATCAAATGGCTATGGCGGCAGCAGCAGCAGCAGCACAGGCAGCTCACCTGCATCATCAACAGCATACAGGCAGCCACTCAAAAAGTAAAAGGAAAAGAGGCACACCGGCCCCTCCAAAATCCTGAGACTCGTTCCCCCTCCCTGCCCCCTGCCAAATAAAAAACTGATTCAGAGGGGATTTTTTTTTTCTTTCAGATTAAAGAGGAGAAAGCTTAAAAATAAATCAGTGTTTTACATTACTGGTGGGAAAATGAACTTTTGACGCTACACTGAAATAAATGAACTGGTTTTGGAAGTCAGCCCTACAGAACTTAAGAGATTTCATCTATAAAGGAGCTAGGGGCTGATTTCCTTAAGTCACTTAATTTTTTAACAGAACGTTTTATCTTGTATTTTTTACCACTCAGCAGCATTGTACATAGTATAAGGATGAAAAACATTTTAGAAAAAAAAAAAAAAGAACTTTGTAAATGTAGTATTGGTATTTGTTTATTTAGTATAAAAGGTTTGTGAACACTGTAACAAATACAATTTTTACAAATCCATTTCTTAAAAGATCTCTCCTTTTGTTCACTTGGGCTTTATACTTTTTATTACTTTGTCAATCAGCTTCTTTACTTCTTTGTGCCTTGTAATTGCTCTGGTGACACAGTCCTGAAGCTTGGCTCCTGTAAGAGGACTTCCACCTAAAAATTAAAGAGAACAATTTGATTTTCTATGTATACGCATCTCTAAATATGTTTTCCAAATGAGAGTATTAAGTAATTCTCATGACCAACAACTTTCACCTGGGGAGCATACAGCTTCCCCAACTCTAGCCTCAGGCAAAGAAAACAGAAACAAACAGAAACAACAGGAGAGGTGCTCAAGATCTGTCCTTTGCTGTATGTAGGTCAAGCTGTGACTTCTTTTTGAACTTGGAATAGAATAGACTATTTCAGCTGGAAGGGACCTACAATGATCAGGGGGACCTACAACCTCAGTCGTGCCACCTTTTTCAAAATGAATTTCAAAAGCAACTCACGTAATAAGTACTCTAGCAGACAGCCTGTTACCATAAAGCACACACATTTTACAAAGAAAAGCAGGTACATAACATCTAGGTCAAGAAAAGATTTATCATCTCCATAGTTTCCTGTATCATAGACTTTGAAGTACCTGGTTTATGGACAGAACACAGTCTGCCTTCATCATCAGTTACAACAGTTACTGTTCCAGTTGCTAAGTCTTCTTCTTCAGCAGTTGGATCAACAATGAGTAATGTGCTCGTGAAAGAAAACATACATAGACAAGTTAGTGTCTGTTGCTCCATAATGTTATTGCAAAGTACACCTAACATTAATTTTTACTGTAGTCTTACAAAATACTTGTAGGTGGATTTAGTGCTCAGGCTTACCTGTTTTCTTACCAAAATGCACCAATTTAAAACGAGGAAAAAAAAAAAATTACCAAAATATGAAGAGGGAGATTCCACATATTCAAGTGCATGCGTCTGTTAAAATACTCGCTGTTGAAAATACATTTTATGCCTAAGTTTCCTAGATTTGCGACGCCCCTGTATTGCAGGAAAATGCCGTTAAACTGCCATTTGCAACATGTAGTCACTTACTTCATAGTTATGCAAAGACAGTGGCATTGGGTTTAGGTGTAGGCTGCGCTAATCTCTGCTAGACCTTAAGGCAAAACTCATTTCCAATGGTAAATTCACCAAAGTAGTTCTCAGTTTCTTATCAGAGAATTCTTAACACCACTCAGACTGGGAACAGATCAAAAATGGATTTAATGGGTTCCTTAAGGCAGCCAAAATAAGCTGCCGTACATCACATGATGCAGATCATTAAAAGAGATGAAATACTGTTATTTTTTAACCATTTACTAAGTTAAAAATAGAGCAAACCAATGCAAAAAGAAAAAAAGAGGATCTAAACTATAAGTCCACTTTGCTCAACAAGAAAAACTTGAACTTAAAAAAAGCTGAACAACCACTGTTCAGCCTTAGTTTCTTAAAAATAATAATAATAATAAAAATCACTAGCATTACAAACATTTGGCTGAAGTGTAGGTATGACAGGAAAGGCTTTAGCTGAAGTTTTCATGAAGTCTCAGTTTACACTGTTAAACTAAAATTTAGTATTGATGTAATCAAGCTCAACTGAGCAGCTGCAGTACACTTATGTTAACTGATGTCTGTGACACGTTTGCGGTGGGGAAGGCAGTAGCACGGCTACAGGAGCTGATTACACAACATACATGGAAGGGTAACAGAATTTTTCAATTTTAACTCATATGCAATGCATAATTAACAGTTTTCTGGGTAATTTAAAACTTGCCATTTAACAGCAATAGTGTAATGAAAACATCAGTCCACAGCCACGCTACTTAAAAATACTGCTTTATTAATTCTACCCACGTGCCCTGTGCAGCATCGGCCCTTTGCGTGACACAGGGACCTGGCACGCACCGAGAGTTCGACACATCAGACTTATCATTTACAAACAGGTTGACTCCAGAGGAGCCAGCTGTGGGGCTGCACAGCGCTCTGCACCAGCGTTCCTGACCCATGGCCACGCTGTTCAGCAACCCAGAAGTTTTATTTATTCGAGGACAGCTTTTACACACAATAAAAATGTCTCTGGAAGCCAGAGCATGTAAAGCATATTATTTAGAGGGTTCTGTCAACAGCTGTGGAAAAACTAATAAACCAGAATTTAAAAAAAAATCCAAACCACCCAACATAGGCACACACAGGCACACACTCCCTCAATATTTAGTTTCAGGAGGTAAAGAGAGACTTCAGTAACTTGTTTGATTAAACAGTTGGTTTCAGTGAAGGGAACAAAGCCCAACAGACTGTCACTGAAAGCTTTCTTCCAAAGGCAACTTGTTTGTCTATTGGTAAGTACGTGTGATTTGGGAGCAAATAATATCCTACTGACAATTATCTGCCTATCATGCTGTCCAAACTGTCACCTTCAGTCTACATCAAACTGCAGACCCACAAGAACTGGTATTAAAGCAATTAACAGAAGCACTCTCAAGTACTGATAACTTTCTGCTTTGATTCATTTTGGTAATCACTTGGTCAACATTTGAGTTTAGCGCTCCTCTGACCCCATCTCGTATTTGAATGAAAGAGCCTGTTAATCATTTCTGCGAATACAGATTAATGTGCCATAAACTCCTGACATCTCTAAATATACCTAATCTTACAGCAGATTCATAGCACAGTGAGCATCAGCTCAGTTGTCATCTTCTACTTTTCAAATGGATACCACCAGAAATAATGGCATTTCCTATAAACAGCAGCAGAACACGTACTTAACATACTTGGACTAATGAAGAGCCCAGTAAACAATTCCAGGTGAGGAATGAAGTTATCAGATGTGATTATTTTGAATTCTCGTAGTCAGATTCTTTACCTACATCAACAATGACTTAAGAGTGATGGTCATACTCAGGTATGACCATACATATCTCGGGTAATTATGTTTTCAGTTATTCAGAGGTTCTACAGTTCTAACTGGACCATTACTTCTTAATTCCCCTGTTGACTAAATCCTAGGTATAAGCTGTTCAAAAACTACCATCTTCTGTATCAGTTATTTACATAGGCTTCTAAAACATTAATTACACTGGTAACATTCTTTCATCTCAAAGATCCTGGAAAAACATAAAACAATACCTATTCCTGTAATTTTACACGTATCTTTTAAGTTGGGAACAAGTTCTGCTTTAAGTCACAGGAAGAAGTTGGACAGACTTTGTTTTGTTCTGCACACTCATTCATATCACAGAACTACAGCTCAGTTCAACAAGAGAGGCCACGGACTTAAGATCACGTGAAACAGCACTGCCTGCGACCGCACACTCTCAACTAGCACAAGTGCATAAGAAGGGCAGGAACATCACTGGTGGCATCCTCTGTCTTTCTCTTCCTTTACATACACAGTTGTTTTCATAAGTACAAAACAGTTACGAACTTACTCGTCAAATATAGCAAAGGATGTGGCAACCGGATGCTTTCTGATAATCAAAGGATTCTTCTGCTTTAAATTAACGTCTGGTAGACCAGTTTCTTCATTTATAGTAACTGATGGCAACTGTACTGAAGAGATGAAACAATGACAATGGTATAATATTAAGCATTTCTGGTTTAAGTAGACCCAGAGATGCCCTAGACTACTGAAATATTTAAGCTGTTCTTTTACCATATTGGTAAGCCACTGAAAACAGATCAGAATAGAGTTCTGGCTTACACAACTGGCGTGCTGTACAAAAAACTTCTTGAATTCGATGAAAGCATGCAGCTTAGAACTACACATTTGAAAAAGTATTCTCCTCAAGCTAACATTCTTCCTTACACAGAAGCATTTTCTGCTTCCAAAATGCCATACAATTACAATACCTTTAAAGTCTTTCATATTTAACAAAAAGTACTTTTTCCCCAAAAAGCCTACTGGACATACAAAAAGCAGTGCAATCTCATCTTAAGATAACTTTTGCTCTGACAACCCATACCATGTTGGAGACAAGAAAATCAAGAGCAAAGGAGCTATAGGGATTCAAAGGCAAGCAAGGCAGTTAGAAGGAGGCCTTCCTGCAAGCTTCCCTTTATACTGTCTCCTACATGCATTTATAACCCTGTGAATAACCAATCCGTATGTTGCATGCATTAAAACAGTTTTTCAAACTACAATGCATTAAGCTAGGAATAGTCTGTTGTGACAAATAAGCAAAGCCCCCAACAACTTATTCTGCCTACACAAAATACATTAACAAGGTAAAACACTGATCTAGACATTAAAGTTGTTTATAACCACTGCTGAAAGATTCAGATCTCTGACACAGCAGAATAGATATTAGTATGATAAGAGAGCAATAATAACGCATACAAAAAGATCCTACTCCCCAGGTGTTACATATCTATGGCATCCATACCATCATTTCCACTTTGTATTTGTGTTTTATTAATGCAGCATTCAACCGACAGGATAAAACCAGTCTTAAGGAACTGGGAACCAGTCACCTATTCATCACGATTCAAAACTAACAAACTTCAAGCAACACTAACAAGAGCGCATCTCTTGCTCTAGAGAAGACTTACCATTTTTTAATGCTGCTAACAAAGCAAAGGCACTGGCATCCAAAATGTTTCCATCATAGTCCAGACATATGATATCACAGTATAACACCCAAGCAAGCTATCAAAAAAAAAAGGTTTGCACATGTGAGATATTACAGCAGCTAAGCAAATGGTGCGATATCTAAGAAAATGCTGGACACATGAACAAAGATATTTACTTCTATCACATGATTTTTACAACCAGATAAACCAAGCTATGAAGACTAAAAAGCAAAACCAACAACAAAAACTACCTATAACCCCAAATACCTTCTTTAACGTCTCAACACTGTGACCTTGTTAGTATGTCCATCTTCATTTTGAGATACAACTTACCTTGCCGTTGGCAATACATAGATCTTCTTTCGCTATTATCTGTGAACTAAAAATAAAATCAGAGAGTAAACCAGGAAACAGAAAATTGCCTTGCAGAGTTGTTTGTGTTTTAAATGCATTAAAGTGATTCTTACTTTTCAATCACATCTGCAATGAACTGGCTTGCTGCTTGAGCCTCTTCACCAGGTGGCCCAGAGCGAAACTTCGTTGAACAGAGGGATGGCAGTTCTACATTTGGAACTAAGCAGCAAGAATCGTTAGTCATAAACTAAAGAAAGCAGGCAATGGGATCTCAAAAACAGAAATAACACAATACACACTCTTAATACTATTTTATGTACTTCAAATGAAAGGCAAGACAAAGAATTTTTTCAGTCAAACCTTCCTAGTTCTCCCCTCAAAAATAAAGTCACGCATGAGTTTGTATCAAAGAACTTGTAGTGCTCTGTACTCAGAAACTATACATTCCATGGAGAAGCACATACTCCTAACTACCATTTTCTGTTTGTAATCCTGCTATGAATATCCTGACCCCACGTGAACTCTTCTTTAAGCATTCTTAAATAGATCAAGAAACAACAGCATTTTCATCTCACTGCCTGACTTTACTGGTATGCTATCTGCTTTTCATCAACCATTAAAACCTGATGCTTTAGACTTGACGCAAAAACATGCATAAACATTTGTGGGGAAAAAAAAAAAAGTATAATCAAGTTCATTGAAAACAACGTATTTTGGAGATGCCTTATAAAAAGGGGATTTAGTCTAAGCTCTCAGCTCCACAGAATTATTTTATTTCAAAAGAAACTCCAAACAGGAGTGAGGATGTACCCCTGGGACTTCAACAGTTCTCCAAAAAATAAACAGTTTATTTCACTGGTTTTAAGAGTTCACCTTTTAGCCTACTGGGACTTCAAAAGTTAACATGCCTTTGCACAAAATTTATAGATGAACTGCCTTTCCCCTCTTAACATACATACTTCCCCCTGCTGCAGGTTTGTTTTCAGCCTGGCCTGACATCAGCAGTAAGAATGTAGCTTTACGTGGAAAAGTAACAAGCAGAGCAGGAGGAATTCTGAAGTTTCTGAAGCACCACTGCCTATATGTCAATTTGGAAACTGATTTTAAGGAAAGTAATACAATTTTACCCAAATTCATTCTTTTAAGAAGACTTCACAACACACTCAACCTGTCCCATCATTACAGCCTTTTAGCTGAAGCAATACAAGATCTGAGTAAGATCCCCACTGAAAAACTTACCAATATATCCCTTATTAGAAGAATCTACTGCAGGTGCAGCAAGTTCCTAGAGAAAAAAAGACAAAAATGAAGAGTTGACTTTTGTACAAAAAGATTTTCCAGCTGTTCCATATACGAATGGTCATTTTCTTGCCAGTTATCATTACAATGAGATTTACAAGAGCCATTTTTAATCAGTCCTTCTCTGTTATTTTTCCTATGGGAAAACTCAACACAGGGACATGAAGTGATTTGTCTCACAGTTCTTGACAGGCCAGCAGTAAAGTTGAGGCTACAAGGCACTTAATAGTCCAGCCAACTAACGACCAATGCACTTATTGATCAATAATTAGTAACTCTTCAATTATAGAGCTTTTATCTAGAAATAACAAAAACTTTATTTTTGTATATATCTTTCCCCATACACAATACACACCACAAAAATACATGTTCTCAGACTATACAGGTAGGATAAACAAATTAAATTATACATTATCTTTCATGTCTGAAAGTAACTCAGGTGAAAGACTGTTATTGTGTCTGACTGGCATATTATTGTAATTCTGCCAGGGATTCATTCATTCTAAACATGAATGTACAAGTTCAGCTAACAGCTCAATTAAAATAAAAACCAACCATACCGCTTTAACTCCACAAATCACCGTAGTATTTCCTAACTTCACCAGGGCAGAACCATCTGCAGTTGTAATTGAACCTGAAGAGAGAAAGTGCTGTTCAGTAAAATCTATTTTTCCATTCAAAGGGCCTTACGTAACAAACACCTTCACAAAGTGTTTACTTTCCATCATTTTATACTAAACACGGGATAAGCCAAGTCTCGATGAATCCAGGGTGGGCAGAGAATTTCTCTATTAAATATCTCTATTAAACAGTCAATCACACAGAATCACGCAGAATGGTTGAGGCTGCAAGGGACCACTGGAAATAGGTCATCTGGTCCCACTCCCTTGCTCGAGCCGGGCCACCTAGAGCCAGCTGCTCAGGACCGTCTCCAGACAGCTTTTGAATACCTCGAAGGATGGAGACTCCACAACTTCTCTGGGCAACCTGTGCCAGTGCTTGGTCACCCTCACAGTAAAATGTGTTTCCTCAAGTTCACAGGCAACCTCCTGTGTTTCAGTTTGTGCCCACTGCCTCGTGTCCTGTCACTGGGCACCACTGAATAAAGCCTGGCTCTGTCTTCTTTACACCCTCCCTTAAGGTATTTATATACATGGATAAGATCCCCCCTCAGGCTTCTCTTCTCTAGACTGAACAGTCCCAGGTCTCTCAGCCTTTCCTCATAGGAGAGATGCTCCAGTCCCATCATCTTCATGGCCCTTTGTTGAACTCTCTCTAGTATGCCTACGTCTCTCTTGTACTGGGGAGCCCTGCGCTGGACACAGCACTCCACGTGTGGCCTCACCAGTACTGAATAAACAAGAAGGATCACCTCCCTCAACCTGCTGGCAATGCTTTGCCTAATGCATCCCAGGATAACATTGGCCGCCTTTGCAACAAGAGCACATTGCTGGCTCATGTTCAACCTTGTGTCCACCAGGACTCCCTGGTCCTTTTCTCTCAAGCTGCTTTCCAGCTGGGTGGCTCACAGCATATATTGGTGTCCACGGTTGTTCCTCCCCAGGTGCAAGACTTCATGCTTCTCTTTGTTGAATTTGATGAGGTTCCTGTTGGCTCATTTTTCCAGCCTGTTGAGGCCCCTCTCGAGAGCAGGACAACCCTTTGGCATTATCAGCCACTCCTCCCAGTTTGGTGTTGTCTGCAAACTTGCTGAGGGTACACTTTGCCCCATCATCCAGATCATTAATGAAGATGTGGAACAGGATTGGACCCAGTATTGATCCCTGTCATAATTTTTTAAACCAGAAATCATAGATGGTTACTGTAAACCCATAGTCTGGCTGACTTACCGCCAAGACCTAATGGAAGAGACCTGCAAGGTCAAGTTTAAGCAGTAATCAGCAACTATTCCACGCTGGTAGGCTAACCAGTATTTTAATTCTAGAAATTACGAGGTGTAAGAAAGGCAGGTAAGGTGCTGCTGCGCAATGCATAAGAGGTATGTTGCCTCTGCTTGAGACACTTGCTCATCAAGCTTAGAACAAAGCAGAAGTCAGGAGTCACTGCCTCTTTCAATGCATAAGAGGCTTTTTTTTTTTTTTTGCGCTGGTCAGGATATGCCTACACACTGCCTTCAGCACCTATAACATATGCTGCTGATCTCAGAAAGAGATAAACTTCCATGACCACCTAAATTGTGCTGTGCATACCAGTCCAGGAGCAGAACTGGATAACAATGCTCAAATATATTACTGCACCATTCATTCTCTTTAATGCTTGTTGAAACTAGAAATAAAAATCCTTCCTCTTTCTTGTTTTAAAATGTAAGAACCAAGAAAACTGATTAGCAAGTCATTAAGGTCACTATTATAATCTGAGATTAATAATACCTCCCCCATTATTATTATTCCAATTAAGCACTTGCCTATGTTGACAGTAGTTGCCCGGAATTCACCCAACTCCCTTCCATCGGGTCGACAGTTCTCTTTCTAAACAAAAATTGCAAAGTTCCAATTAGAAAACATATTTTATTAAATAACACACTAACATTTATGCCATGGGAGTTCATATAAAATATTATTCTCTTCTTTTTAGCAGAAATATGCAGCTACAAAAATGCTGCGGAAAACTCAATCACATTCTAGCCAGTTTTTCATTAAATGATATGTAGTTTGTGGTTGTAGGCCCACAAAAAAACCCTGTATTTTTAATTTATTGTAATTTATTTAGAAAATAAATATAACAATACATCAGTTGTCTCAAGAGTAAGTAATACAGGCTAGATTCAGAATATCATCCAAGAATGAATACTTACTGATACCTTAAAATGAGAGTTTCTACCTGCCTGCATTGTTTAGATCGTGTAAGCAATTCCCCTCCCCCATCCCCACCTAGTGGAGCTCTTAAAATTAACGGTAGAGTGAACTAAAGAACATGGAAAAAATAAGAAATAAACACAGCACCCACCCCCTCAAAAAAAAAACCACCCAACATTCAAATACTGTCAGTCAGAAGCTGTACAACACCTGAACCTTATGTTAGAAATTGTACCAATTCACCATCACGTTAGATGTGAATTAGTACTCATCACAATTTCAAGCTTCTCAAAAGCAAATACTTTTGGTTCAGTTATGAGAACTAAAACTGACTGTAATAATACTGGACCCACTGCTAAGTCGATAGTACCTTAGTAATGGATAGACTAATTTAATATACCACGAAGTCAGCGGTTGTCCATCACAGTTACAGTGAGCATGGTTAGCAGCAATATTCTCTATTATTTATATTTAGTAGCATCTGAAAGTCTGTTCTCACATAATTTTGTACTAGACACAAACCTGCATCACCACCTTGGTCAAATTTAACTCGCATTCCTTTCGAGGCCAACAGAAGCCTTTATTGACCCATCAAGTTGAACTGGGACACAACCTCCTGCAGCATCAATGCCACAGACAGATAGAAAAACACGTTCTGAAGAGCATGACCACTTTTCCCCTGCTCAGTGAGTTTTTTGTTTTTCCCTTATAGTTTCAGCTTTCCACACAGACAAATTAGAAAAGCAGAAGCAAGAAAAAAATTAATTACAAGAAATTTATACATGTATATCGTGTTTTACTCACCAAAAATCTTCTGTAATATTCCAATGGTTCCACTGTTCTAAAACAAATAGAAATAGAAGTTCACATCCAGGCTCCCAAGCAGCTAAGAGATAGCAAAAAACATAAGCAGACCTACAACAACAAATAATTTGAGAATCAGGATGACCAGCACAGCTGCTTAGCAATATGGTTATAGATAGATGAGGAAACTCTAAACTGATTTAAGAAAAAGATGTTTTTCTATGTTCACTTCCAAAATGCTTCTTCCTTACAAGGAACCTGCCTGCACACACACCTAACAAAAACTGCTAGCGTTCACCTCAATCTTTAGTATCAGTTTTAATTCAAAAGGAATGTTTATTGAGACAGGCATGTAGAATGTTTCTGAAGAAATGCAGAAAGGGTAATTTTATTAGTGTCTGAAATATCTATTAGTTCAGGGGCTGCATTCAGATGTACAAAATGGTTTAAAACAATTTTGCAGTCTTGAAATGTTACTTTTTCTTAGAATCTTTAAGAATATAAAATTAAGAAATATGCTTCATGCAGTGCTTCAGTTGAGAAATAATTAATGTTTATTATTAATTATATACTACTAACATTTGTGTATTAGTATTTTAAGCAGAGAATATTAAAGTAAAAAAACCTCATAAAAGTGTCATTAGTATTTGAACAAAGCCTCAGTTTTGTTACAATAAGCATTTTTGGGGGGGAAAGAAAAAAAGGATAACTGCAAAAGGCAATCTTTCCTAAATGCAAACTAACATATAGAGGCATCACAATTCATGACAGCAAGCATGAATTAACCCCTGTTGGTTCCCCATATGTGGCCTCTTCTCTTCCAACTCATATAAGAGCACTTGCTAAATCTTGATTTAAGCTGTAAATCTGGAGGAAGGAAGGACACTGGAACAGGTTGCCCAGGGAAGCTATGGATACCATTGGAAGTGTTGCAGGGCAGGCTGGACAGGGCTCTGTGCGACCTGATCAAGCAAAAGACGTCCCTGCCCATGGCAGGGGGAGTTGGACTAGGTTATATTGGAAGGTCCCTTTCAACCCAAACCATTCCATTATTCTAAAAGGAGCAATTATAAATGGGAAGCCACTGAATTCCCTATTGTTTTAAGCTCCTTGTATTGCTTCACTACACTCGTTCTGCCTGTACCTCTTCCCTTCGGCAGAGAAGGCTACCCTCCTCTACTTCCAATGTCCCAGGAACCATGGGACACTTCAGGCTCACAGGGCCTCTGGAGTGTGTTAGGTCCAACCCCTCACCCAAACCAGGTCCACACAGAGCAGACAGATCACTCAGGACCTTGTCCAACTGCACTGACTGTCTCTGAGGATAGTTACACCACAACCTCCCCGGCTGACCACCCTTCACTGTGACTCCCCACCTCCAGGATTTATTCAGAATCATGTTTCAACCTGCATCCATGGTCTCTCTCTTCTGTCTTCTCCACACCCTATTATATAATTTTAGAATTGTCTAGGTTGGAAGGAACCTTCAAGATCATCAAGACCAACCATCAACCTAACATTGCCAGAACCACCACTGAACCATGACTCTTAACACCATGTCAACCAGCCTTTTAAATACCTCCAGGGATGGCGACTCCACCACTTGCCTGGGCAGCATATTCCAATGTTTAACAACCCTTTCTGTGAAGAAGTTTTTCCTAATATCCAATCTAAACCTACCCTGGAGTAACTTGAGGCCACTTCTTCTTGTCCTATTGCTTGTTACTATGGAGAAGAGACCGACCCCCACCTCACTACAACCTCCTTTCAGGTAGCTGTAGAGAGCGATAAGGTCTCCCCTCAGCCTACTCCAGGCTAAACAACCCCCATTCCCTCAGCTGCTCCTCATAAGACTTGTTCTCCAGACCTGTCACCAGCTTAGTTGCCCTTCTCTGGACACGCTCCAGCACTTCACTGTCTTCTTTGTAGCGAGGGGCCCAAAACACAGTACTCGAGGTGGGGCCTCACCAGTGCTGAATACAGGGGGACGATCACCTCCCCAGTCCTGCTCATTAGGTACCCCAAGGCCTCCCTGACCTCTGCTCTTGGTTGTACCTTTTTAAGCCCGAACAAACCCATCTCGCTCGGCCCCTCCTCGCAGCTTGCGGGGCTCCGGCCCCCTCAACACCCTGGCAGCTGCCCCCTGGACTGCGCCCACACCTTTCCCGCACCGGGATGCCCCAAAGCGGCAGATCTCAGGGCAGCGGAAAACAGCACCGTAAGGAAAATGATAACGGTTAAAGAGAACACACCGGAGCCCTCCCCCCCCGGCCGGGCCC
>NW_009649167.1:2644858-2658296 GCF_000708025.1 Charadrius vociferus | reverse complement strand
GCTCTTAGGTGTTTTTCTGTGGGGAATGTGTTTTCGCAAGGAGTGGGGTACCCCCAAAAGCTTAGGAGGAGTGGGGGTGGGAGGTCCTGTGTGTTTCTGACCGACCAAAATACCGTGTGAGTGGGAGAGGTTTGGCAGCTGGGAAGTGAAGGTTCTGCTGCCTGTCAGCAGTGGCAAATGTGTGTGTATATATATAATATATGGTTTTCGAGGCTGAGAGAGTTGGGGTTGTTCAGCCTGGAGAAGAGAAGGCTCCGGGGAGACCTTATAGCAACCTTCCAGTACCTAAAGGGGGCCTACAAGAAGGCTGGAGAGGGACTTTTTACAAGGGCGTGTAGTGATAGGATGACGGGGCTTCAAACTGGAAGAGGATAGATTTAGAATAGATATTAGGAAGAAATTTTTCACTATGAGGGTGGTGAGACACTGGAACTTTTAGTGGGAGGTGTCCCTGCCCATGGCAGGGAGGTTGGAACTAGATGATCTTTAAGGTCCCTTCCAACCTAAACCATTCTATAATTCCCAAGTAAAAGTACTCCAAAACCCCAGTTTTATAGATTCATTTTAGCCATGCACAAAAACGATCAGGGCCATGGTTTTGCAAGCATGTATGGCTGACTGCATGTATGGCAGTGCCATTGATTTCGGTGGCTCTGTGCAGAATCAGAGGCAGCACCAGCTTGTGTGGTAGAGATTGCTTGGGGAGAGGGCAGTGGGGCTTGGACCACAACTTTGGAGGCATCTACGTCCTTTGCAGTCGAAAAGAGGAAGAAGCCAATGGTGCCGACAGTGGTCAGAGTAGGTGGAATGGAGCAATCGAATGGCATGAGAAGGTTTTGGTCCTGTGTGATTTGGTCAGTGTATGAAGTACTGCACCGCTGACCCACCTCATTACTGAAAAATACTTGGAAGCCCCGTGTAGCAGATTCCGCAGCTACGTAAACCTTTAATAGAATGCTCAGTGATTTTTCTCATTTCTTTTTCTTTTTCATCACAGATTTGTATGATTGCTTATATAACTGCCATAAAAATGCCAACCCTTCACAGGCATGAAGAAGAGAAATTCTTCGTAAATGCTGAAGGCAGGAAAGAATCTGTACCAAGTATACATGATCCCCCTACAAAGGAACTCTCTGTTGTTGTGCCTTCATACAATGAGGAAGAACGGTGTAAGATTTTTCTTGTTTTGAGAAAAAGAAGAAAATCTATCTGTTGTTACTCTAAAAATGCAGAGGTCAGTTTATGTTAGCAGTAGATTCTAGCAGGCCGGATTATGTCTCTGATTTTGGACACAGTTTCCAGAAAACAGTCCAAGTACATTGAATTTCAAAATTAAGACACTGGGTAACTTGATTTCTGCTGCTAAAAATAGCATGGGGCGCTTGTAAGAATCCTCTTTATTTTAATGAAGTCCAGCAGCATGGCTGCTCATTGGCCCTGTAAACGCTGTAAGGCAAGAAGTAGAAAAGTACTTTTAAAGTTGATTTGAGGGCTTCCCACTGTATAAACAATAGCAACAGCTTCAGATAAGCAGAAAAAAAAGGATGATCTCATTGGTTTCGGTTTGACTTTTGAATTGGCCATATATATGACTATGTTGGTGCTTTGCCTGTTATAATCTACTAACCTGACTTCCTCCACTTTTTCTCTAGTACCTCTTATGATGGATGAAGCTTTGGATTATCTAGAAAAAAGACAGGTATTTTCATTTTGCATTCAAAATTCATTATCTTTGTATTATGCAGAATAAGTCAGTGATCTATTCACTTTGTTATTTCGGTATGTGTTAAAACAGTATTCCTTAGCCAGCTAGAAGTAATGCTTCTGTCTTTTATCAGTTATTTTTAAATTGAATGCCAGAAGGTATTTTCAAATTAAGTAAAAAATTAATATACTACTATATGATGAAAAATCTTTGTATGTGTGGTATCTCTCCAAGACAGAGATTACGGATTAACCATATATTTAACTTTCTAAACTAAATCCTGGTTTGTTCCAACAAGTTTTTTAAGCATCCCTTCTTCATTAAGATTTGTTCACTTGGTAAGGAGCCCATTGCGAAGGTTTTGTGGGTTTTGTTTTGTTTGGGTTTTCTTAACAGTGATGTTGTTCTGAGCTTTCATCGTTTACAACTGACTTGATTTTTCAGTTCTAGATGGTATGTGAGGAAAACTATGATAAGGCATCAAATACGGCAAAATTCTTTATTTGTAATTGCCATCTTAAGAAATTCACTACATCATATTGGTGCCTGTCAGTAAACATGAATGAGTTAAAATCTGCTAGGGAGAAAAGAACGCTGATGTTGAAAGACCTACTACCTACTTAAGAAATTGGATGAAATGCATTATTTCTGGTTTTATTTTCAAGAAACGAGATCCTTCCTTCACTTATGAAGTAATAGTGGTTGACGATGGTAGCAAAGATCAAACCACAAAGGTAAGGAAAAGAGGTGTCTTACAAGGTAATCAGGGGTATGGATTTTTGTACTGCGTATATGAAATATAACAATGTTTTGCCGTTACGTTTTGGTACTTGAAGTAGTTGACAATTGGAATTCATGTTTGTGAATACTTTCTGTCATTGTCCCATATGCGTTGTGGATGTCACATACACCCATGCATACACACATGATTCTTTTGCAAATACTAGTATTCTTGATTGGAGGCTGTGACAGCCATTTTCCTGCAGCTGAGATTCTACAAATCCTAATCTTCAACAAATTTCTTATGAAATACTCTACGTGTACATAGTGATGTGAATATGAACTTGAGGAAGCTAAAAAGCCTTTTAAAATGGCTGATTTGTACTGTGATTGACAGAACAACTGATATATCGTATAGCTCTTTCCCATACCTTTTGCAGCATTGCTCATTTAAAAATCCCCATGCCAGTAGTAGTATTTTCAAACTAATTCTGCATTCTTCTCCTTTGACTTTGACGTATGTTACTGGAAAGGAAGTCTGGCCAGATTGAGGGTTTTTTTACTACTGATTGGAAGATGTTTGAATCAGCTGCTAAAATGAAAGCTGCTTTTTCATTTACTTCCCTTAAGTTTGTCCATTAAGGATTGCTTGTATGTATTTTTTGACTGCTTTGCATTCCTTCCCGTGTCATTTCCAATTGAGCACACTACGGCCATGTGCCTCTGGACTTACATGGACTTGAAACAACCTTTAGAAAAAAATTAGAGGAGAAAACTCGTACTTTTTCTTCCCCACAACATGGAACAAAATGTATGCATCCCTGCAGTGTGAATGGGATTTTTAGATCACTGTGAATTTTTGTTTAAAACCACAGATCCCAGCAAGACAAGTGAGAACCAGGTAGCAGTAGTAGAAAATTATTTCTCTTTGATTAGCTATTGGTGTTGGTATAAAAGGTCTGTAGTAGTATGATATAAATTACATTAGTATTGACTTTTTTGACTTGGGTGAATGGGGTTTAGAATTGCTTGGGGGAGTATCCTGTTCTTATTGAACATGACTAGCTTCTTCAGTCTTCATGTGTTGACTGTGAACTGGTTTTTATTTTTCCAAACAGACTCCAGCAAACATGGGCAATCTATGCCAACTGAAGTGGTTATAGCTCTGTCTGTGCTATTAAATGTTTTTAAAAAAAGGGTGAGCAAATGTAAACTTCTATGTTGATTCCTGGTTTTGTTTTATGCTGTTTTTTTGTGTGTCTATCAGGTTGCAATGAAGTACTGCAAGAAATATGGAAGCGACAAAGTGCGAGTGCTTTCTTTGGTAAAAAATCGAGGGAAAGGAGGAGCAGTCAGGATGGTAATTGATACTTTCATCTCCTTCTCTGTCTGAACTACCTGTGCCCAAATATGCAGAAGATAGAGCTGTGCTGATTGACATTTTTAATTCAATACATTAACAAAATGATTATCAGAAAACTGAGTACAGGTTCTATAAATTAAGGCAAAAGCTCTTTTCAAAGTGAGCGTATTTTAGATCTTGGAAACAGTATTTTCTTACCGGGAAGCCCAATAACAAAGATGTTTTTTATGTGAGAATTCAAAAGGAAAAATGAAAAAGTTAGACTTGAACTTCATGTTCCTATTAGTTCCACTTAGAAATAGGCTTGCATTTTCAAAAAAACAACCAAACAAAAAAAACCCTCTACGGATTTACAGAAAGTAAAGCTTTCATAGAGAACATACAGCTCAATTTGCAAACATTGCTTTCCAGGTCATAGTTGTGGTTTTATAAATGGCTAATGAACAAACACCCTCATCCAGGGAAGTTTGTGTTTACTGAAGCCCACTGCTATCACCCGTGTTCGATAGTAAAACTAGCAGTTTATGCTTTCAAATATTAATTTGCACAGAGATATTACGATAAAATCATCACGTTCTAAAAGTAAAATAGCTGTTGCACATTCAGAAGGAACATTTTTTTCCTAAGATTTTTACACCTTTTATGTAAGAGTGGTATCAGTGACTGTCTGTGTCTGTATTTTAACCTCTATCTTTAATATGTCAATTTAATTTTTGTATGATATACTAATAACTATAGCAAATGGAGAAAACATGAAATTAGAAAGATTGGAGGGATATAATTTTTAAGTTATTCCAAGAGAAGGAGAATAATTCTTTGTGTAATACAGTTTTGCACTGCAGAGTGTAGAGTGAGTGAGTGTGCATACTACTACTTCCTTGACATGTTTTTCCAAAGTCACACGTGCTTGGTTATGACACTATGTTTGTCAAACCCACTGCTAATTGTTTTGCTCTCTGCACGCCTTCAAAAATTGTCAAAATTCTCCGACCAAGAATATGGCAAAACAGGCTGTGACACCTGGTGCATCACAAATGTTTTGTAGTGATACTGTGCCTTAAGACTATTTCTTAAAAATAATTTAAGATTATCTCTTGAATTCTCTTGAAACAGTGTAAGGAAAAAATAGTACTGCGTCCTCCTTTCCATAGCTCAAATGAGAAAGAAAAGCTATCCAGTGCAGTGGCAGCTGCTAATCACCGCTTCTTTGTGCTCCCCTGTATAGCTGACAGTAGCAACTTCTTCTCTCTCACGATTTTGGTTTGTAAAGCTTTTAGTTTGCAAGCTTCTCTGGAGGGGGTTTGTTAACCTTTCGTGTTCATGCATTGTCTGTCACTGTGGAACACTGCTCAGTGTGTGAAGTCACTAGATGTTAATACAATATAAATTGATAAATTTTTGTTAGTACCAGAACATTAAGACTCACCTGTTGTGTTGAATCTTGAGATGTCACTGTTCTAATTACTACATTAGGATGTTGCAGTGTCTTGCAGCTAGCTTATGACAAATACTGATTTCAAAGGTGTTGATTTTTATTGACTATTTTGATTGCAGGGTGTATTTAGTTCTCGGGGAAGAAAAATTCTTATGGCCGATGCAGATGGAGCTACAAAGTTTGCAGACATTGAAAAAGTAGAAGAAGGTCTAAAAAGTCTTCAGCCATGGCCTGTGAGTATAAATTCTCATGTTTTTAGTTGCATACACATGCATACAGATTGATTTCTGTAATTCTCTTCAACCTGAGTTCTTTGAGGTCCAGTTGAAAATCGAGGTGTAAGTCTGGAGACCTAGGTGTAAGCTTAGAAGCTACAAGAATGGGCTGTCAGGAGGTAGCTTCCATTGAGTTCTTGCCTCCTTTGCGTTCACTGTGCCTATTTCAGTGCAGTACATAATGTTCTATTTACCATTCTTCCTTTGAAGTTGTTCTACTCTGTATAAACACCATGTGTTGCCTACTCAGTTAAAAAACAATTTTTTCATTGTTAACTGCTTTGTATTTTCTTTTTATCTGATGTCATCCTGTATACCTTTAAGGATGCATCTTAATTTTACCTTATTTTATAGAGGTTCTCTTTTCTCAGAATTGTTAGTTTAATGACAGTATTTGCAAGAGCTTTTATTGTAAATACAAATTCAAAAACCTGTGGAACAAGAGCTCCTCCCTGGATAGTCATTCTCTTTTGCGTGCTTGACTTGAAAGAATTGAGGTTTATTTTCTGCTGAAATGCAGAACAGTGAGGTATTTGTAGCTAGTTTCCTGAAACGCCAGAAGGGATGTGCGGCCTTCCAGCGGGAGCTGCAAGGGATGCGCCTGTGTGAAGTTTCTTGGTCTGTGAGTGCAGGACCACAAGAGCAGGAGCCACCAGGCGGTGGTGTTTCCCTGACACTCTCCGCTACCAAGGCAGCAGCAGCTGTTGGTTCTCCAGCATCAGTTCCACACTCTCAAATATAGCAGATGTGAAAGATTTTGTGTGAGCGGTAGTAGCATGAGAATCATTTTAAACTTTTTTTTTTTGATCACTTCTTTTGATTTGAGATTATAATTTTGGCTGATACCACAGCATTTTGTTTGTTTGAAGGTACATCAGTGCAACAAGTACTTTATTCTGTTATTGCTTCCACAGTGCAATATTTCGGGAAAACATACATTATAACATTAAGTGCGTAGGACTGCTGAATGCCTATCTGTGCTGTTTAACAGAGTTACTTTACGCGTACCTCAGAGGAACACTGTAAGCTAAACCAGACCTGAATAAACTGCAGCAATTTCTATGCAAAATATAATAAACTTTACATAAATAAACTTTAAATGATCTGTTAATTGTAGAAAAGATTGATTTTAGCCTCAGAATCTAGCAGTAGAAGAAGTGCAGCTACAGGAAGCAGAAAGTATACTGCTTTGAAGGTTTTTGTTATACAGCTCTCAACACAAGATTCCCATGATTCAGAAAATGTTAGTTTAAGTAATAACTCTTTAATTTGTATTCCTGTGCAGAACCAGATGGCTATTTCCTGTGGTTCTAGAGCTCATCTGGAGAAGGACTCAATAGCAAAGGTTTGTTTCCATTTCCTGCTGTGTACTAATGCTCAAATACTTCCACTATTTGATTCTGCTCTACAGATTTTACAATTAAATAATCAATATTTCTAAAAGAATGGAAGCTAAAAAATAGGAAAAGCTTGTCAGAAGTGCAGCATATGCTCCACCATATGCAAATAATGTGTTCTAGATTTCAGGCACTTTGAACAGATGTCAGTTAGTGTTCCAATTTATGGATTTAATTTTCCTAGTTGAGAACATCTTATAAGCAGAGCTTTTGATCCCTGGTAGAATTGGTAGCTAGTACCCAGTACTGGGGCTGGAGTGGAAGGCAACTGATGAGTTCATTGTTACCGATTCCTTTCCAGTGCGAGAGCTTGATCTGCAGATATTGAAACCTGTTTAAAACGAGTTAGGGATAATTAGCAGCAAACTGTTTGAAGACTATCTCAGTTCATGGGAAAGAACTGTAATTTTTCTATATTACTCATAGTAAAATTTTAGAGTTTTGAACACACACTACTGTTCTGTGTGTGGCTCTTGTGGAATAAACAATGCATATCTTGCATCTGGTTTTCTGATGTCTTGGCAGACGGTAGTTGACAAAGCACAGGCATGGAACTTGTATTGCAACAGACACATTGCTGGACTAATTTTTTCAGCATCAGTGGATGTGCTCATCATGTTGAATGTTCTCAAGAGTAAGCTTTGTTTATACTGATGTTTAATACTTGAAATGATTCTAAAATGTATACACAACTACTAAAATAGTTACGAAAGTTCAAAAGAAGTTACACTGGTAATACTCACCCCCTGGTACATCTTTTAATTTTTTCTTCTGGGTTATCAGGTAGTATTGGAGTGGTTCACTGGAAAGAGTTCTTGTAAATACTGCTGCATGTGTATTAGCATCCTCACAAAACAAACAAACAAACAAAAAATTCCAAAACTTTCATCATTATCATAAATTAGGCTTAATCTTTGGTATCGTACTTGCATGCTCGTAGCACAGAATATACCGTTTGCAGTTATTTGTTGGCTGTGCAGCCAGTGTATCCTGGAAATGTTGCTACTACAGGGATACTACGTAGCTGATAAATTTGAGCCCAGAAAAGATGCCTCATTCTGTTGTCAGGTACTGAATATAGATAAACTTTCTTCAGTGCATTCATATTTCTTTTCATCTTTAAAGGTCTTGCTACATGAGGGAGAGAAATTGGAGCAGGACTTTATCTATTAATGCAAAAGTACAATTTTTAGGATGTCTCCATCCTTTGCTTCCTATTTCTCTCCATATTTCTGACTTTTTGATAAAGGAATCACCAACTGGTTAGGTAGTACTGCTCTGTTTGAAATACATAGCATGTTTCATCACCCAGCTGTCCCTAGACTGGAAAGGAAAGACTGCCTTTACCACATTGGGAAAAGACTGTTGTGTAGTGCAATAGGTATAAAAAAGCAGAATAATCTTTGAGAAGTTGGGATTTCTCTCTGGGCTTAGTGGCATCTAAAACAGTAGAACGAAGCTGTAATAAACACCTGTATGGGATTCATTAAGACCAGAATTTCACCTTTAAATTCAGTTTCAAGACATCAAAAATTCTGTTCTGTCTCCAGAATTGTTAATGTACTTTAATGAATCCATAGTATGACATGCATAAATAGTCTTGAGAGCAATGAACATAACCTGGGAACTCCTCTTTGTGGCGTAAGTGCACAGTTTCACTGGCTGACAGTCAGGCAGCCTCTTAGAGCTTCTCTTTTGGGACTTGTGTTCTTGGTTCATGGTTCACCTTCACCAAAACAGCCAAAGAATCCACACCAGATCCACCATTAACCTAGGGCTAGAGCACTTCTCTGAGAGGCACAAGCTATGAATTTAAATTTCCTTAAGCCAAAGGCTATGCCATAATAAGCTGAGTTTCTTTTCATTTTTCAAGTGAGGTTTGAAATTATTAGCTCTAAAGGAGTCTCTTATCACCCAGAGATGCTTACCAGTTAAATTGTTGGCTCCTAAACATTTTGCATGGTATTTGGCTTGCAGTCTTAGATACAATCACTTAAATTGAGCTTAAGACTAGCAGTGAGTTCAGAAGCGATTTGTGGATCAGAGTTCTAGTTGCTTAGGAGCTGTCTTGAATAAAAGACTAGGAGGGACCTCTGCAAACCCAGAGTCCAGCCTCTGGATTCCCTGAACAAACTTATCTGCATGATTATTATGTCAGGAACGAAAGTGTAACCAAAGAGTAGGCTGGAAAAACATTTGCCAGGTAAATAAAATATATTTGTGAAAGCAAAAGAACAAGAGAGGTGACTGTGTAATATTGCTGGCAATATAAAATGAAATACTGTCTTGCACAGCGGCTGTTACTTTAGTCTTATTTTCGCTTGGTCCATCATATACTGGAGAAAAGTGTATTCTCTAATTGCATTCCCTTAAGTGTCTTAACTGTGTGCAAGCTCTGGAGATCATTCAGTCTTGAATGAAGGGAGTGAGTGGCAAACAACGACAGATGCTCCCATTTGAGTTTTTTTTAATAATATTAGACTTTTTGTGGAAAACAAAATGTGTCAGAGTAGAAGCTGGAATCTGTTTAGTTTTTAGTGTGTATTCTTAGGAGTATCAGTCTTTATGCAGTCCTTCTGGCTTATTCTCCATTGTTTGTCCTGGTAACTTTTGGATTTCTTGGACCTGTTCAACCAATTTTTAGGAAAACAAGAGGACCAGGCAGAGGGAAAAAATAGCTTGTAAACGTCCAGTGGAGTAGAGCGTGTGGTGTGCCATCCACTTCCTCATTCACTCTTCTTTTCCTGGGGCAATTCCCAGAGAATCATGCAGAAGATATATAGCTGTCCCACTCATTTATTGAAATCCAGGTGTGAGTTCCTGCTGCACTTAATAAGGCATTATCCAAAATGAAAAGCTGCTCTGAATTAGGGAAAGCAGAAAAAAGAACTTGGACTTCTAATATCCTAGGCCAGTGTACTAACCATGCACTTGACTGGCAAGTCTTTCCTTTTCAGCTGTAATTTTGTTTCACTGTGACAGTGGAAAAGTTCTGGTTTAATTCCAGTACAAAACAAAAACAGTTTACAAACTTTGAAAGCTATCATGAAACAGGATTATTGTCCTGTAAGCCAGCTCTGTTCAAACACTTCACTCATCGCTTAAATGAAACCATCTAACTTCTTGCCTTTTGTTCACAGCGCTCTTACTTTCGAACTCTTCTTATGTATGGGTTCCACTTCCTTGTATGGTTTCTCTGTGTCAAAGAGATCAGGGACACGCAGTGTGGATTTAAACTTTTAACCAGAGAAGCTGCCTTGCGGACTTTCTCAACTCTTCATATAGAACGCTGGTAAATTCTTTCTTTTTTTTGTTGTTGGTTTTTTTTGTAATTGAACTTGGGTTTGAAAAAGTAATTTCAGTATTGTAGCTACTATGAAGCATGTGATGTCTGTGTATAAATCCTATCTGTTCAGTTTAACCAATTATAGTACTACTTGCATGGCAACTTAGATTTCTTGTTTTGCTAAAATATCCTGGTAATTCCTAAGAATTCTATTTTATTATTAATATAGACTTTAGAAAATAGTTGGGTATTTAATTTTATTCGTCTTGTGATGATAGGGAAAATGGGCTTACTAAGTTTTGATTTTAAAATGGTATCCAATGTAAACTGCCAGAAGGATTTTAAGACTATATTGCTGAGATTTTGGGTGGCAGCAATTGACTCCTTGCAAATCCATTTACTTTAGCATGTGTTATAGAAAGAGTTACGTAATGCTAAGTAGGACATTTTGGTTTTGCCTTGTCAGAGCATCTGGTAATTGATTAGGAGAGGGGAGCAAACAAAAAGAAAATCCCAATAGCTCTTCTCTCTTTACCTCTAAAAGAAATGCCAAGCAAACATTTTTTGATGGTGTTGTAATCCACTCGCTATCTCCGAGAGTCCTCTCTCTTTTTACAGATAGGAGCCATGCAAGCAGAGTAAGGAATGGAGAGAAGCTTTTATTATGATAAGGAAAGTTAAGAGTTATTAATCCTATTCAAAACTTTTATCAGCCTGTTTTTATGCATTACAGCCTCACTATTCAGTGCTGCTTAACCAAAACATTTTACCTAAAATCCATGTCTGATGTTTGTAATTGCTGAAGGCTCAAAGTGAAAGGAAATGCCTACTCTTTGCTTACTTTCTTGGTCAGGTATTTCATGAGAGGACTAGTGATAGATGTCATTAATTTAAGACAGGAGAAAATGATGCATAGTCTTTGAATTACTTTAGAGCTCTCTTTTGTTACAATTTAGATAGAACAGTTCCCTCATGAGAGTGATACAGTCATGACTGAAACACTGTGGGACTGAAACACTGTTTCCACACAAATACCATAATTTCTGTAAATTTCCTACATCACAACTGTTGCTCAAAAGGATGGCTTAATTAAGTATAATCAAATCTTTCCAAACTATTGTCTTCACCCAAGAAAATCTCTCGTGTGCTACTGCTTGCTGACAGGGAACAGAATTACTGAACAATGTTCCCATACAAAAATGTGTGTAATCCTACAGTCCTAGTCAGTTCCAGCACGTGTAGTTTCAGGTCGAGCTTTGGCAGTGGTAGTTGATCTATATTGCTCCTCCAGAATGGGGCTGCAAAGGTAGTGTTGCAGAACGTGGAGCTTCTGTTGAATTGAATCTGGAATTGTGAACAGGCAGCGTTCGGAAAATCACTTTCTTAGCTGAGTGGTTTGCTTATTGCCCCAAAGCAAACTATAACTGAGCCAGAAGTATGATTTGTGCTGCTCCAAAACCAAACTTGATCTATAAAATTCTGTCAATTTCGTATACAGGAATTTTCTAAATACATGGTTAAACACATATGTGAGGCGCAGAAGTGCGCATCTCAGACTTACCCTGTTTAACTTCACTGTATAATTTAAGTGCTTCAAGAAGGAGTACCGAATGAAATGAATGAGGATAATCAGTTTAATCTGTAAAAATGCAATCTTGAATCTTACTCTGTTTTAAACTGAAGACTTTGAATATAATTGCACTTATTGGTCATATAGATTATGCAAATATTCATTTTTTTATTAAAATATCTTAACAGGCTTTCTTCTGCCACGTAGATTCTCTAGCAACAAAGGAATGAAAAAGTAAAAATAATTGTGCTGTATCCCATTATCCAGGAACAGAGGCAATGAATATGTTATAGTAATTATATTGCTGGTGTGGAACACATCAGATCTTCATGTCTTGGTGTGTTAATTCATTGTGCTTATGTGTGCTGCTATAAAATTAGCCTTCTATTCTTGCTCATTTATTTACAGTAATCCATAAACTGATCCCCTGAGTGTTTTTTTATTTATCTGAAATGTACTGGTTAGTGATGAAGAATGTTTTTGTTTGTCAAGAAAAGAATAACTCAAATTCTTCCAATAAACAGCTCTTCAGATACTTCCAAGTCACAAATTTGCCTAAAACAACAATAGGGGGGGGTTTATTTGGTTTAATTTTCTGCCAAAACAGGCAATATATTGTTTGGTTTTATCCTCATCTGTCCTTCAGCAGTCTCTGTGCTTCCCTGCTTTCATTTTCATACTTACTTGACTAATTTAAACCAAATCTGATGGAACAGTAGAGATCTCAAGATCGAAAGCTTTGTCGAATTTTGTGGGAACTGAAACCCTTGTAGAGGAGAGAAACTCAGATTATTGCCACTGCTGAAGAAAAAACTACAATAAGGACTCAAAAGTTACTTATCAGCTTCATGGCTAGCCATTTAGCATGTGTAACTGGAAGATAACATGTCAGTGCACAAAACAGAGTACTGTCCCTTTCCCAGTTAATATTTATAAGATTGGGAAATAAACTGGGAGATGGGGAGATATAAGTATGTGGGGAAAGTGAGTATATTAAAGGAAATGTTAGTCATAAGGGAAATGACTGTGTTGTACAGACAGTTGGGATAGTTGCAGTTGGAAATTATATAGTGACATCAAACATACATCCCATAGAACCATACATTGGATTCCTTTGTGTGTAACCATGTAAGAATCTGAAGTAGCCCAATAATGCAAACTTCTTATATGAAACAAAACGAGCCCCTGAGACCTTTCCATTGCATAGCATGTGTGTAAAAAGGAAAATAAAAACTGGTTAGATGTTGTGCCATGGAGGTTCTGTACGTATCATGAGTATGAAGACATAAGAAGAAGAAATAGTAGTCAATGTTCTATTTCTGCTGACCTGGAACAATGGGGAATCCCTAACGGGGTCACAGAACAACTCATGCATACTGAGACCATCAGCAAGGGGTTGCAGAGAAACCACTATCTTGATATTGGAGAAGAGGCTCTGAAATCTGGGTTTATTACCACCTCTGCATCACTGCATCGGGGCTATTTGTCATCTGAAGAAGTTATTTGATTCGTTTTGAATCTTAAAATCCCACTAGTGAAGTGCAGCTTTGCTAAGTATTGAAAGAAGTATTCAGTTCAGTTCAGTATGGTCAGTGCTCAGATATTCTGGTAATAATGGAGGAGAGTTTTGGAGAATATTCGACAAACAAGCAGCATTTAATAGGATAAAAGTCATCTGAGAGCCAGC
>NW_009649167.1:2644372-2644823 GCF_000708025.1 Charadrius vociferus | reverse complement strand
TGAACACGATTCAGTTTTTGGAGAAGCCTCATCTATCCTGCCTGCTCAAGTTTTGTCAGGCTTAGTTTTTTTGAGGTCCTATAGTGCGAAGTGAATTCTTAGGTGAGGACAATAATAAATATTTAGACTAAACATCAATACATAACATATTCATTATGTTAATATAAAATTGCTATTAAATCGGCTATCTAATAATTCCCGGCCTGAACTGTTAAGCTTACTGCTCAGTTGGAATATAAATACACACACACGATGGACAGGTTTTGCTACATCGCATCTAGAGTGCATCTACTTGTCATCTAGCCTTCCTTCTTAGACAATAGAAGAAGGGACAATTTTGGGGTATAGTTCATTTCATCCTAATATAGGCCTTTAAAATATACCAGATGAAGTGCAGCTGACAAATGCCTGTTTTCTGCCCTCAACTCTAAGCAATTTGTACAGAAGAAGC
>NW_009649167.1:2612131-2644345 GCF_000708025.1 Charadrius vociferus | reverse complement strand
AAATTCGACTCGTGGCGTAGTAACGTGTAGGAAAAAACGTGTCAGGTTGCTGGTGCCTCAGCTGCATCAAAAAGGTAAACTATTTAGTAAATCCTGATAGTGGGTTAGAAGAAAAACTACTGAAGCAATTTTGTATCAAAGGCAGCTCTCTTTCTGGGATGTGTAGGCAGCACCCGTTGTTTCTGTAGAAAAAAGCCCCAAGAATTCTTCACGTTGGATAAAGCAATCCTGTAGTGTTGTCGCGTACAAGAAAGCACCAGTGCTGAGTTAGCACTGGGCAGTAGGAGACTGCCCTGAAATGCTGGATATTGTAAATACTGCTCCAAAAGATGGAGCAGTACATATTCAAGAAATAATACAGGTTTTATTTCTGTGTCTCTCAGCAGGCTGATAAAATGCATCACTCAAAGGGCGTTAGGAGCACAGTCTCTTCTTGGAAGCCGAACATCTTACGCTCTAGTAATAGATACGTCAATGTAAACAACATATGTATCCTGCCACTAGGTTGGACAGGCTGAAAGGTTTCTAAGTTTCGGTACTTAAATAACTATCAGATACACCAAAAATAAATGCATGTGGTGTTTTCAGCGTTTCACCAGCACCACCAATAAAATGGAGTCTTGTGTTTCCATATTCACGTGAAAAAGAAGGGGAAAACATCACAACCTTCCTTTATATGATCTTGTGTGCATCTCTGATAGTTTCAATATTATTTTTGTCATAAGGAAATACCCAATATCACCTGCATTAGGAATGAAAAACTAATTGCTGAGACCTTCAATTTTTTCTGCTTTCTTCATGCACTTTCTATTTCAGTTGAGATTGAATTGAATATCACCTCTCTAATGTTAAAAATACTTGAAAACTGAGACCACGGTTTTCCTCTTGTTGTGCTGAATTTGATTTATAGATGCTTATATTTAGGAAATCTTAAAAGCAAACTGAAATACACAAGGAAAAATACTGTTTTATCTTTATGGTGATAAGGATCTTTTAACACTTTTTTAAAGAGATACCAAGATATTTCCTAGAATATTTTGTTAATCTAACACTGAAGTTTAGAAAGCGTTTGGAAATTAGTAGGTACTGGAAACTGTTTATATATTTGATGCTAAGAAATCTGCTTATGTCCTAAATTAGGGTTTTTTTGTGAGTGTTCTGGTTGACTTCATTGTTTAACTGTCCTTTGGAGAGCTGGCTGTGTATGTACGAATACAAACCAAACGTTCTTGAAATCTACTTTCTAAATAGCAAAGTTTTGACATTAGTTTGAAATGAGAGCAACCTTTTGAACACAGAGCATATGCTTTGCGTTTTAGGTTCTGAATCTGATTACACCACTAATCTATTTTTCAGAAATGGATGGAGCACATTTTTTAAATTAAAACTTAAAAGAAAATTAAAAGGGATATTTTAAAAACGTAATAGAGACAGTTGGAATTACTCACTTTCAGACTCCAAAATAAGCTCTAGTTTTGCATCTCCAGTCTTGACCTGGGAAATGTAGCTGTTTATGCTAAATTTTAATGCACAGGAGGAAAACCAGGAAATTAAACAGTCCCACTGGCAGAATTTACCTGTCCTAAATTTGGTCATTGATGTCCTCTGACTAAAAAAAAAAAAAAAAAAAAAAATCATACATTTTCTTCCAGCCAGAAAACGTCTTTCCTTACCTAGGAGAACTAGGCATAGCAGCAGTTACTGTCCTACCTGGAATATTCATAAAATGAGGGGAAATTCAAACTATAATTCTAGTCCTGGTTTGATTGACATACTTTTGCAGAGGGGCAGTTTATAATGATATTACACAACTCAGCAGATCACTGATTAGATCAAATTGTTGCTATTACTTTTGTCTATAAAAATTGCCCTGTGCACTGAACAAGTGTTTCACATTTAAAACTTGAAAGCTCAATATAAAAAATTAATGTTTGTTTCTCCAGTTTGTCACTAATCTCTAAATGTGAGTCTGTATAAAAATCACAGAAAAATAAGCATTCATGTTGCTACAGGGATTTTCTTTTCTGCTCCTTTGGCATTGTAAACCAACACCAGCGGTGGAATTAATTGTTTTTTCCTGGTTTTGTGCACAAGTAGAATTGTTTACAAACGTCTAATCAACACAAAAATATTTGCTGTTGTAACTGTGTCTGTTTTGTCTTGTAAAAAATCCTGCTTCTGGCAGACATATGTGGGCTTTCAAAAGCCCCAGTACCGCTAGAGCAGTACTGCCAGTCTGACCCTCTTGACATCCTATTTCATTCTTAGACCTCTTTGGCCATTGAAAGTTTTCTCTGCCCATTAAGAGTTTGCTGGAACAATGTATCTTGGGTGTAGAAAAGTCCTAAATTCTAGTTACAACAGTACAACTGAAGGCCTAATTTTGACATTTGAAACAATATTGGAGCAGCTAAAAAGAGTCCTAGTGCAATTTTAAAATAGGGGATAATTTTTCGAGATAGATATTTTGTAAGCTAAAGCATTTTAAGTGTTCAGTTTAAAAGGGTTGAATTCAATTAAGCACCTACCAACTTGATGTTCAACTGAATTTTAGCCAGCATCTCTTAAATTGTCGCTTAACCAAACGTACTTCTTAGCGTAAACACAGCCACATGGTGAAGTTTTTCTCCTTCTGTATTTTACACTTCATGTTTGCGTTAATTAACACATAATGGAGCCTCGGTTAGAAATAGATGGGGCAGTTGTTTGCACCATATATTTTTGGGTGTCTTAACTTTTGGTACTTAGACTGGAGCCTGAATTCATTCAAGCTGGAGCCAAATTCAGGTATTCTGAGCTGTGTCCCCGCTCCCCTGAGGTGCCTACTTTCACTCTCTGCAGCAGGATCCAGTGAATTTTTGTCAGATGTTAACTAGTCACAAATGGCTTCATGTCAAAACACATGTACTGCACTCACCAACTCATCCCCTGGTGTTGCTTTGATCTCCTCTAGGGTAGGCTCCAGCTAACATAGCCACGCTTAAATCCTGACTGTGGAAACTTCTGTACGGTTCTTCTGTACCATCTGGATCTGGTGATGTGTAGTGTGGGTGCTATCAGTGCATTGAATACACTGTGATCAGTATTCCCTGATTAACTATTCTAGTATGGGTATGAGGTGTACTGAAAGGTGGTGGGGAACAGGGGAGGAAAAACGGTATCCCAGCCGTATACTACAAAAGTCATTCTCCTTTCAGCTTTGAATAGGGTTTTTTTAATTTCAGGATGTGTTCACTGTTACACAAATGGCAACCACATGTAACAATATTAGTGTTCAACCTGATTAATTCTTGTGCTTTTAATCTTTTACTTTGAGCACTGTAGCTCACCGGACTACTTAATGTTGTTGTACTGTGATGTATATGCTGACATTCCAGTAGTCGTTTGTCCATAGGAATTGTTGCAAATAACTATTAGTTCACTAGGCTAATACTTTCTGTAGTAATATTTTTAGAGCAGCACATATAGTATAATTCATCAGACAATTATTCTGTGTCTTTTAAGATTTTTAGTCAGTTAAGTAGTAAGTATTACAAAATTAGATTTAGTCTTAATACATATGACTCATAAACATTCAAAGGTGAATACATGGGGGTTTTGGTTTACAAATTTAAAATGTCAGCAAAAAAAATAAATAATACAACTTCAGTAGAAGAGACTATGGCATAATTAATAAAATAATGTTCAACCCTCGTTTAAAGAAAACAGTGAAATGGCAAGGCTGCTTGGAGCACATTCAGTTCTCTGAGGTAAAAAAACTCAAACATTTGTTCCTGTAACTTTTTTGTGACAATTAAAAGGCCTGTGTCCTAATCAAAATCATATTTACAAAGTGGTTCTAAATTCTCTTTATGCAATAACTGTAGTCTCTGTAGATAACCTCTGTTGATGCTGCCTTTGCATGTTTCAATGCTGTCCAGAGGGATATCAACAGCTCTTCTGTAACATACACGTACAGCGCGAGTTCAGGTTGATGCCTGTTAGGTAATGGTTTCACTAGCAAGCCAGCACGCTGTGGTCTGTACTTCACTGGGAACCTACATGTATGTGTCATACCTAAGTGCACATTTCAAAGTGGACTTCTGTTGTTACATTCATAAATAGTTTTGCAGAAATGCACTGCACTGCTTAAAAGGAGAGGATGGCTTGAAGTAGAAGGAACTTGGCTAGCAACCTGCTAAAGTATGTCTTTTTGCCTGCTCTTGATCACCTGTCTGTCCCTTTCTACCCTTTCTGTAATGATAAATGGGATTATCAATGACCTGAACTCAAGCAACCCTGGAAGCATGAACAAATAATGTTATTTTTTTATTGCATACATTTTCTCCAGTGACAAAATATTTTTTTCATTAAAACTAAAAATTGTCTTGGACTTAGCAATGACAGTTAAAGGAGATTCTGAACCTAGGAAGTTACTGCGAGAAAATGTAGGCTAGTCTTAAATTGTACGTATCTGCCTTGCAGCCACATTCGCAAGATCTGTGTAAGCTGGTTTGGAACATCTGTTCCATTGACTTCAAACTGCAAACCTTACCAACAGCTTGGCTAAACCTTAACCTTCAGGGTTTAGTTCTGTGGGGGAAAAAACCCCCTTTGCGTTTGAATATGTATTGAATCTAGTAGAAATCAGATGTGGATGACCATTGACAGTTTTTTCCAATACAGATTAGTATTTTTAAAAAGCTTTTTACTGGGAGGGGCAGGGGGATGTTTAGCTTAAATTCCAATTACTAGAACTCATTTAAGGAGCAAGAGTATCCCTACTGCATTTGAAGACTACAAAGGGAGGGTGGGGAGGGGGGAGACCCAGCAATCAATAAATCTAAGAAATCCAACCAAAATCACCAGAGTCTTCATAATTTTGATTTGCATTCACCCTTGTCAATAGTAGCTACTGGTAGCTTCATATGCTGATATCTATATGAGCATCACAAGCTGTAGTTGCCAAAACACTTTTCTAATATCAAAAGCCTAAGTGTCTCAGATCCCAAAGGCCCACTTGAGCATGCAGTTGAAAGAATGAAACACGCAAACAATTCTCTGTGCAGAGAACTGAGAGGATTAAAGTGTATTTTGGACAAACTGGGCAGGAGGGGGCAGCTGACTTAGAGTAGGATCACTTCCCCAGTTCATTTTGCTGCACAACCTGCAAACAATTGTGTCAGCAAAAAAGATGGGTCTCTCAAGAGGGGTTTTGTGTTGTACATTAAATGGTCACCAGGTAAAGTACAGCTGTTGTTCAGGTTCTGTTATGCACAGTAACATAAGTTATTTCTCACTAATGTGCTGCTGCCTTTATTCTTGATTTAGAAAGTACAAGAGAAATCAGTGTAAAGCCACAGCAGGTAGTTGTCTGTCCCCTTTGATGAAACTAGTAGAGATATAGATTGACACGGCATGTTTGTCTGCTTGGTCTTTAAAAATGTTTAAATCATGATTATGGCAGAATGAAAAGTGAGCAGTGGTCTGAACACAGCGTGACCTATACCTTCAAAACCAGGACGCAGTGAAGTATTGTTGTCTGCATATTGGCTGTGTTCTGAGCCGTTCCGTCAGGGAAATTAATTTCCCTTTCATGTGCATCTGACCTGTAGAGCATTGGTATCAACTTCATAACTGAACACTAACCTCCTTAAATCAGGCTAGGGATTTAATTAACAGTCCCACCATCTTTCTTCTGGAAATAAGTGTGACTGTATTTACTATTTCCTGTTCTTCTTCAGGGCGTTTGATGTGGAACTTCTTTATATAGCTCAGCACTTGAGAATACCTATAGCAGAAGTTGCTGTCAACTGGACTGAAATTGAAGGTAGGAAGATTGTTTATATTCTTGTAAGATTCCTTATGTGTCAATCCAGAATAAAATATCCAAGGGTCTTCCCATATTTTACCCAGTTTTGATAACACACTACCTTCTTTCCATGCAAATTTTGAATTTCATGTCCTTGCCAGCCTTCTGCCATGGCATGGTACAGGAAGAGTGGGTGAAGGGGTAGCAAGGGAGAGAAACTCAGCACTCCCACTGGAGACAAAAGTAGGTAGTTAAATTGCTATGACAAAGCACTACTTTGGCACGTCCTCTTGCTGTAATGTGTTAATAAAAATATCGCAGTTGTAAAACACTGTGCAGGAAGTCTGACCATCGTTGTTTATTGATTCAGCTCCATTTCACTGTGTCTTGCCTTTCAAAATTCTCAGCCCACCTATTAAGGCCTCTTCTAGGGCACCCTCTCTTCTCAAGATGTGATGTTCTTTCAGACCTGTAGGGAGGTCTAAGTGGGTTACTGGAAGGTATAGCTCCATACATACTTCTTCATAGCAAAGCCGGCTTAAGAGGTACTGCTTGTTTCTGCTCACTTCCTCCCTCCCATCAAAGGAAGTTCCTTTTTTTTTTCCCTCTCAAGCTTTTTTCTTTTTTAATCTGAATTTCTTCTCCTCAACACAACCCCTGAGCAACAGAAAGTATAATGAGCTACAATGGTGATGAAGGGTGCAAGTAGAGAACATCCTAAGCCAACTTTACTGGAAAAGAAATATTTTCTTTCTATGCAGTTCCACATGTATATTGCATTTAACACAAATGTTAGCAGAGATGGAAGAGGGCTTGGTTTCATAGTGTGGGTTCCTTACCTTGCCTGAAGATTGGCACATCCAGATTATTGTTGCTGTAAGACAATGTGGTGGTCCTCTTCTCCAAAACCGCTAAGAAATCATTTGCTTAACTAGTGGTGTTCAGGTTCCTATTTGCTTGAACAAAGCCTTGTCGCAGAGAGGACTACACATCTTGTGACATACATGGAATTACTGTGCTGCTTGCAGACTACCATCTCCCACTTAATAATGTAATTACTATAAAGCAATAACTTTCACAATATAATATTTTTATTAATGTTAAGGTCTAGGTTGTGGGTCTGAATGTGCTGAGAATGCAGAGGTTCATGACTACTTAAATGCGTGTCTTGCCAATGCTCATTTTTTCTAACAACGTCTTTCTGATTTTTTTCTTCATTAATCACAGGTTCTAAGTTAGTTCCCTTTTGGAGCTGGCTGCAGATGGGCAGGGATCTTCTTTTTATACGACTGCGATATATGACTGGTGCCTGGCAGCTTGAAACAAGAAAATGTAATTAGGTTATTTACATTTTCCAAATATATTATTATACTTAATGGAACATGAGAACAGTTTCAATCAAGTGAAGTGGTGGTGAAAGCTGAGGTAATCCTTCATTGCTCCTGTTGTATGTTTCATTTTTGCAGCATGTATGTGTTTTATAAGATTGTCAGCAGGGAATTTGTACAACGTTTTGAAAAGCGAAAGCATTTCCAGAAGATTTTCTTATCTGGTAATCAGGTTTTTATTTTATTAAAAAGTAGCTTTAACATGTCTTATAAATTCACTCAAATAAATATATCTGCTTTTGTCTCATCGTACATTTAGAATTTCCTTATACATATTAAAAAGAGGCACTCTATTCCACATTGTGCAATATTGTGTTGTGAATGATCACAACCATTTGTTTCTGTAGTAGCTGGAAATACATGGCCATATCGCAACTTGAAATTATCAATCATGGTTCACGCTGATGCATGTTTATATTCAATGTTACGGGAATCATTAATGGGTTTTGCTGAGTTACAACACTAATGTTCATAAGGCTGTTCTGAAAACTTTCAGTAGTCTCTTGACATTCCAAATGTTTTTGTCTGAAGCTGAAATTGTTTGTCGGAGATCAAACTGCAGATCGTCTCCAGACTGTAGAACGTCCAAGAGCAAGCACATTTCATTTTAAAATGATGTCTTATAACTTATAACTGTTGTTGGTTCATATGTACAATTTAATACTGGATGCTCAAGGCTAGGAGTCCTTGGCATCGACAAATCTGTAGTGAAAAGGGTATGGAAAGCTAATTCAGAGCATACAAAAATGAGACTCAATGTACATTGGGGGCCTGCGCATTAGCAGTGGCAATTTGATGTTGTCATGCTTCAAATGAGATCAGAGAGGGAGGGAGGGGTCTTGCGTCTTTCATAGGAACGTCATACTCTGTTACACAGGTTTCAATAGTGCTTTCAAAACAGTTGTGGATTGCCAACAGACTAAGCCAGTCTTTCTTTCGGAAACATGTACAAATTTGAACAGATTTAAAGAATGAACGGTATATGGTTGTACTTTCACAAATTATTTCACCGGTGATTTTTCTTATTCCTTCTGCAATACTGAGTTGAGTTTTGCTCCTGTTAGGGTTACCTCGGTTTTCTATGAATTGAAGTTTTGCAATAAATTCTCAAAAAGTATCTTCAGTTTGATTTCACAGGCTTTATTCTCTTGCCTAGTCCACATACATCTCTATCACTACTGCAGAATTAATCACGACTCCTCCTTGCCGTTGCTACAATAAAACACCAGTTTCTCAGTTTTTGTAAAGTGAATTTCCCTAATCAAACCTGGACAATGATAGCTCTGTCTATAACTAAAGTTGCCAACCAATTCTCAAAAGCAGACTCCTAAAATTTTCCTCCTGTCCTACCTTAAAGTTGAGCTTACTTGAAATTTCAACAAAAAAAATCACCTTTTTCAAATGATGAGGTCATGCATTATTTTCTGCATGATAAGTAAACATCTGGTGACACCTTCTTTACAAAAATTCCACTTTTGAATTGGATGCCAAAGTTTGGAAGGGGGGGGCTAAATTTATGATTTTTTTTTAATTAATCTGTGCATTTTCTACAAAGTTTTTCCAAAACTTTGCTGATAAACTCTCCAGTAACTCTCTCCTTATTGAGCAGTCTCCTTGAGCAACTATGCCTATGTCAGTCCAACGAAATACTTGATGTCTTCCACCTCGGAGATGCAGAAGTATGACTAGATTTACCATCTTTGAGCTTTGTGGGGTTGGATGCTAGAACTCATTGGCAGGCAATTCTCTTATGCTTTCAGTGGATTTGAGCCATGGATAGAGGTCACTACACGTCTTCATAGTCCAGAGTCTGCTCTCTGAGGTTGATAGACGTGGCACTGGTCACGTCTGTATGCCTACGTTTCCCTTCTCAGCTGCCTTTCAAAGCAGGCTTGCTACATCTAACCTGTCATGTGGAGATAGTCCTTGACCTGCACTGACTGCCACATTGTGCCCAGAAATATTTTGAGAGCGGGTATAGACAGCTGTGGGACACCCGGCACAGTGTAGTTTACTTTTATAGGTCTAGCCTGACACATTCCGTTGCAGTGGGGATAAAAGCTGAACTGGGATGAAAAAACGCAAAAGGAATAAGCTGGGACAGAAGAAGAATGGGGAGAAACAGAAAAGGAGACTGATCTGGGGCTGAAATTGAGAGCTGGAGGATGAAATGGAAGATGGGGAGTACTGAGGCTGCATGAGGAGTGGGGTGGACAGCAACGGACTCGGCAAAGAGACTGGAACAAGGGAATGGGGAAGGAGACACCAGTTAAGGAGGGAAAAAGGAAGTGTTGCTAATGAGGGAAGGCGAAGCTGAAGGGGCTCGCTAAGCCAAGTCTTCCACAAGAATAGGGTTAGGAAAAAAATTGTCTAAACCAAGTTGGGACTGTTTTAGACATACAGCAATATTCAGAGTCTGGGCTGGAGCCCAGGATCCCTTTTTCAGTGTTTCTCAGTTGTTATTTACCTCTACAAAATCCTTTGGCAAATCATATCTGATCTTCTTTCTGTGCTGGTCCATAAACAGAATAATTAAGTATTGGTATCAGTTATTCTTCCAGCCCTGGTCACTGAAATCTGCAGTAGATGTACAGACTCCAGTTCTGAACCACAAGAAGGATCTTTCACAAAGAAGTGGGAGATGATACAAACCAAGTTTCAATGGAAACTGACTGAGCTAAGCTGAGCTGAGTTGGAAAGCCAGGTATGAAGAATGTATGAAACCAAAGTAGCCTTTCTGACTCGTTCCCACATTTTGTGTATGTGCTATGAGAGGACATATTTGCTTATGTAAGGACTACTTTGCCTAAAAGGCCTATTTTTAGTGCATGCCACTGATTCAGTCATCAGTGAGTTATGGCAAAGGCAACGTGATTGATTGGCCTTCTATTTAGAGAATGGAAGTTTGGACAGGGTATAAATGAGACAAAGGATTAAAGAGAGGCAGTATATTCTCCTTTATCAGGTAAAGTTGAAAAAAGATAAGCATACGGTTCTTTTCCCTTTTGCCCAAATCGTCAGCATGCTCCAAGAGGGTGTCAGAGGTACAGATTCAGTTCCTCTATTGTTTAAGCTCACATCCAAGCCCACATCTTAAGAAATGGCGAAAGAATTGCCAAACCCTTCTGCAAAACACTTCAGAGGGACATCTGGGCAGTTCAGTGATGCAGATATGGCACTATCCCTATCTTTCAGCAGATCAGAGTTAAAAAAATTGAATTCCAAGTCTGCCATAGTGTGTTCTGGGGTTGAAGCATTATCGATTGCTTTTCTGAGAACTGTTTTTTGTGTGTGGAATGATCTCAGGTCTGGAACAGTTACCTGCACTTGTTGAACCAACAGCTTCAAGCTTTCTCTGAAGCAGAGGCAGCAAAGGAGATTTACTTTAGCTGAGAAGGATGGTTGGCTTTGCCTTTTGTCACTCATGTAGTGATTAGAAGTCTTCTGAGTAGCATACTCAACTCCTTGTATTTGCAGGTTATGAACTGCAAGACACACAGGCGGTCACAGGAGACCGGGACTCCACCAAGCACATACTCTAACAGAAGGTTAGACTCATGCTTGGTTTTAGGTTTTTGCTCACAGTCAGTTATCAGCATTCCTCTAAATGTGTGTTGGGCACGTACCTGTAAACACCACGCTCTTGAAGCAAAGGTGCACCTGCTATGTGGATCCCAACAAGGAACAAATAAAAGATTATCAAAAAGTGGCTTTTCCCTGTCAAAACTAAAACACGTAAGAGCCTGTCCCTAATGAGATTTAGTACACCTCAGAAACTTCAAAAGTTTTTAAAGTCCATGGCTTTTACGTGTCTTCAGGTCAGGCTGCAGCAGAGCAAAGATTTTGAACACTGACAAATTCAGGTTTGGGTCAGAGGTCTTAAGTCCACTTGTGTCTTGAGCCCTATATCAATATATAGGTCAACATTAACTTAATCCAAATATTTACTGAATGCAGAGAAAAGGAAACACAATGACAAGTATGCACTGAAAACTATTAAGTAAACATGAAGGATAATAAGATATTTTGAAAAGCAGCCATGTAATGGCTATGAATTACTTAAATAAGAGGTGACCGCAGGGGAGACCCCAAATTACAGTATTAATTACACAAGCAGCAGTCTCTGGCACCAAAACATTTTAAATTAAACTAAAAGTTTTATAGAAATGTCAGAGGGAGAGTGATGGGAAACATTTAGAATTGCCAGAAATCAAATCCTTTAAAAGTTAAGAACACATCTAATAGAAATTGTAACTGTCAGAGACCAGAGATGCCCTGTCTTTGTGTGAAATTATTATCCTAACAGTCATATTCACATCATGATCTTCCCCAAGCTTTACCTTAAAAGGAAGAGTTAGCTGTTCTTGTTAAATCCATGAATTTGTTGATACTTACTAGTTATTCGGTTTAGTTTATTTCCAAGTCTATTTAATTTATTACCATTATTTTTCTGTGTAGCTGTCTGAACCAATGGGGGAGTTTGGGATTACGTATCTTGATTTTCCCATGAAGATCACATCAGGTGACAGAGGTTTTGGACCAGACCCAATATGTGACTTCAGAAGTTAAGCATCAGGTTCCTGGGTGCCTACGTTTAAGGTTATTGGAATCCAGAATCCTGAATGAGGCACCTTTTACCTGTGTGAAATACTAGACATCCCAGGCCAACCTGCTGGCTCTGCAGGGAGATTTCTCTCTGCTCATTGCACAGCCCAGAACCCTTTTCTTAGGGTAGGAAGGAGTAGAAGCCTTTCAGAAAACATGTCTAAGCTTTCCCTTAGCAGAGCGGGAGCCTGCTTGGTACTCTACTGACTCAAATATGCATCTACGAAATGGGAGACCACGAGCAAATTCCCATACTGGAGGGAGATCAAACCCATACGTCCCATGGGGTGTTCTCTAACTGCTTTCTGTGTAAGTTGTTCCACTATGCACTGACATGCACAAAGCCCAACAGTGAAACATAACTCCGCCTCATTTATCATGACACTTACCTGGGGGTAAGAAAGAGCTGGGTTCCAGCCCTTCTCTTTGGGATATTTACGGTGTGTTTGCTATATATTTATTATACTTACTTAAGATATCAGGTAATAGATTTCTTGAGAACACTACTTTCCTCTGTGTGCCTTCAGGCCCAACATATCTCAACTGTTGCACAGCGATCCCGGAATCAGTGGAAGATTCTCCCAGGTACCATTTCAGAAGCAGCTGTGCTGGTTTTATTGCAAAAAGCCATAAAGAGGCACATTGCTGCTCCCTCTACACCCATTCTGGGGCTGCTCGGAGTCTCCCTCAAGCCAGTTCAGCTCACTAGATTGGCAGGATGTCATCTTCCATTTGTTTGGGTTTTTTCCTTTCTTTTCTTCTGAGATACTTTTCTGCCATTTCAGTGATTTCAGATGACTCACTGAGTGGTCCAGCAGGCACAGGGGGCAGCAGCAAAAGGAGGACTTCCCCTTTTGACAGCTGTGAACTCGCCACAGGCTTGAAGAATGATTTACCACTTGGAGTTTTCTAAGGTAGGAAATGAGAATTTAAATTCCTCTTTTTTTAAGCCTAGACAAGACCTGAGGTGGTGTTACCTTCTCAAAATGAGACCTTTAGTTACGGAGCTCCAGCAAGAAAGTCCTGGCTCTGTCTCTTGATGTATTCCAGAACCCCCACTTGATTTTATGGAGTGCCACAACACGGAATGGGGAGCTTGGGTGGAACATTTTGTGGTCTATCCTACTAGGAGAAAGGCTGATTGATTCACATTTGATGCAGTCCTACCTAACTACAGAGACTGTAGAAAACCCAAGTTTCTCTGAGCAGAAGTAGGCTACTTCCCTGATCACCTAGTGCTCTGCCTAACCTGTCCTCGCTCTTCCTTGACTTGCAGAGATACAAAAGGTCTCCTCATTTGTATTTCAGTGGAATCTTAACCTTTACTACTTCCTCCTACCCTTGCATTTGCTGGGGTGACTCCTGCAGATACAAGTCTTCTGGGTCACTCGCTGTCCTGCATGGTCCAGCCCTCCAAAGACACATTAAAAAAAAAAAAAAAAAGTAATTTCACAGACTTTGAAAAGGAAATAAGCAGAGAAAATCTGCATGGTAATTCTGCGTCATTACCAACACCAATGCCTGCATAGCTAGTGCTTTCATAGATTTCAATTTAAAAAAAATAATTTTTATATCTCTGCATAAAAAACTTACTTTTCAGTACCACTTTACTAACACTTCATAAGAGATTTTTTCAATAGGCTACTTAATATCAAAGGGTTCTCTTTGAAAAACAAATACAAAAAAAACAAGTTACTGAAACGGGTTTGGTAGTTTACACCAGTTCTCTTCACGTTACCATTTTTTATCAAAACCCAAAGCAATAGCAATGCAAAATCCCCTGATATACTTAGCTTTTATCCTTACAAGCCATTTTTTTTACTCGTTTCAAATATGGATTGGAAAAGACGGTAAAATTTCTCTCTTTTTACTCATGGACATGTCCTGCTGATGCACGGTGTGTTTTCTGTGACAACTCTAGCTGTTAACTCAATATCCCTAACTGGTTTCAGTGACGCTGCAGCGTAGTCACAACGCAGGGTAACTCTGAAACGAGTAATAACACAGCTTTAATCAGTTTCAATCAATACAAAGTACTCAGAGATCAGTACCATGAAGTATAAGCAGCCAAACACAGAAGACAGCTCCAGTTCATTCTGCAGAACTGTGTTCAGTAATATATCAGTTTACGACTCTCAAAGCTTCTGTGCAGACCCTTCTACCACCACCAATGCAGAGGAGTCCAAGTTAGTTTTTCACCATGGGAAATGAAATTGTATTAATATGTATAAGCACAACAATATCTCCAAGCTATTGAATAGATCCAGCCAGTATTTAACGTGAATCCTCTGCTAACGTTTAAGGCTCTGGAGACCTATCCATAATTATTTATGTACCTATTGTCCAAGTGTTCCTTGAGTTCACAGTCATAATGCTGACTGCAAACTAAAAATAGTCAAAATGGAGAGACAGGCAAAGACAGAAGGCTGCAATGAAGTTTCTGTATCTCAGTGTTTATTACTTAAAATAACATCTAACCTTATTTATGATCCGTGTATGTTTCTTGGGGATGCAGTGGCATGTCTGTTATAGCTCAAGGGGCATGAATTAAAGTAGTGTTCCAGCATTGTTGAAGGCTGCACCCTGGCAGCTGAACCGTAAGTTATCTACCTCTTTGGGATAGGGATTCAGAGGTTAAGAATTGGATGCTGCTGTGTCGTGCGGATTGCGTTAGCCAACAGCACATAAGGGAGTCTCGAGCACACTACCCCAAGGGGTCATCTAGGCTCAGGGGAGAAGCTACAGACAAACCTTTGTTTCTTACTGGAAAAAGAGATGGTATTTTTATATGACCTAGCTTAAGTAATAGTTGTGAGATCATAGCTGAGAGGGGTGTGCTAGAATATGATTTCATTTAATAGATCCATCAGAAAAGAAAGAGCTAACTAGCTCCATTTTCCTGGATATTTTTAAATCCATTTTTCTTTATACTGTGCATTGATCTGTTCAACTGCCTAACCGCATAATTAGATATTTCCCTTGTGTAAAAAAAAAAAAAAAAAAAAAAAAAAAAAAAAAAAAAAAACCAACAAACTTTTCCAGCCCTGCTTGCTGGGTGCAGTCTTCCAAGTAGCAGTACACTTTTGCAGGTAACAGTGAATCAGTCTGTAAGTTGTCTGTCTATCTGCCAGATTCTTATACTACACACATACACACACAGAGCCTTAATAAGTGCGTGTTAGTGCAAAGGGTAGATCTTTTTTTTGCTAAAGCGATGTTCTCTATGTCTTCCTTTCCGTAGAAGGAGATGAACTCTTGCTGGATGCGGAATCCACTGGTAATAGCGCTCCATACCTAACAAATGTAGGACATCCGTTTTAAAAGAAATAAATTGAACTGTCTAGCCCATTTCAGACCAGCAGCCGGGTCAGCAGTAGCTCTCCGATGCACTGCAAATGCATGACTGCAGTTATTAGAAATAATTTGATTTACTTGAGGCAAACAGCAGGCAGCAAGCTGCAGCAGCACAGGGTGTGGGTCAGCTGCAAAGTAAGCGTTATTACAGCAGTTCACCAGGCCCCGGGGGGAAATGCTTCCAACTTGTCTTGAGGAAAGCCACGCTAGCAGGGAGGACTCCTCTCCCGACTTCCTGCAGCTCCCAGGTATTGCATTACGGCCTCCTAATTCTCATACTTTTCTAAGGACACAGTCTACCATGGGTGAGCAGTATTCAGTCGTAAGCTCTCTAGCAGGCTGTGGGTGGTTATCCTGTGTCTACATTTACCCTACCACACTTCCCAGCACCCCCGTGCAAGCAGCAAATTATATAAATAACTTACTCATACTCACAGTCTCTTTCTGCGTGTCCACTTAGTATTCTGGGAACAGCTTCAGACCAGACAACCTCCCAAAATGGCTTAGCCACAGGTGATCCTTCTTACCTTCATGACCTTAACTCCTTCTTGGGTACCCTGCCTTTGCATCAGTCAGGCTCTGCCTTCCTTGTGTCTTTGTGTTCTGCTGTCAAGACCACTTTCCTCCTTTGAACTTTCAGCAATTTGTTGTTTTAGCAGAGTGAACTTCAATATCTAGACTGAATCCAAGCCTTTGTTGCTGGCATGTTCTATGCAATATTCTTTAAGAATGAGGTGACATTAACTCTGGAATTCCCATCTGTTTTTTGCCATGTTCTAATGTTTCATCTGGGGTTATTCTGAAGCTGTATAAAGATCCCGTTACAAAACAAAGGGAAATATTGAGTGTCATTTTGGACTGGAGATCAGAAGAGCTGTTTGAACCACAGGATGATGAAGATTCATTGAATTCTGCAAACAGTTTTGGCAAATTCACTTAGCATGGTCTTTGGAAAGCAGCCTTCCACATGTGGGACAAATCTTAATCTTCCTATCTTTGTAAAGTAGAGAAAGGTTTAGCTAATTATGTCAAGGACAGGCTTCATCCTGTAGCCACGTTACAACCTCAGTTGCACGGGCTGCCATAAACTACCCCGCTGCATGCTCTAAATCATCTGCTGTCAAACCAGGAACTAGGTCAAAACCACAAGGAATTTCTAACTCTTTTTGGCTCACTAGGCCTGATGCCATTTAAGGGCTCAGCAGCAGAACTGCCGATAACTTTCGCATCTCGTTGCCAAAAAAGCAAAAAAACAAAACCATGTCCGTGGCCATCTTCTAGGCTTTAAGCCAAGTCGTAAGTTTTGGAAATGGTGTCAGCTCAACTGTCAACTGTGTCAGCTCTTTGGTAGTTTTACAAGTCTGGCTAGATTCTGCCTGGTAGAAGGTTTCGTGATAATGAGAGCTTAAGCACAGATGAGGTTAGAACAGCCTTTACGTTTTTTTAATCAAACAATAAAATCTGGTCTCACACAAAAATGTTTTCTGATGTTATGTCTAATTTTACTAGACAATTTATTTTCTCAGTAAAATGCTTCATAAGAACAGGAACAGAAGAAAAATAACCAGTTTTCTGCAGGAGTACTGCAATGGGACTACAAAAAGGACCAATTATTCTCATAAAGGAGACAGCAAGCAATTTCATTCCAGTATTTGCTAGAAAGCTAGAAAAAAAAAGAATGGTTGACTGCACAAGACTATATTAGATTTAAGCAACTTCTCTGTTCACTATTCATGTTCTCGTGCACGGCCTCAACTTCCATGATACCTCTGAAATTCTTACACCCACACCCATATCTGCATATAAAGCAAGTGATCCCATGGCAAAAAAAAAATAAAAATCTGGACCTTTTTCAGTTCATTTATCAAATGAATTAATTATTGGGAAAAACTGTTTACCAAAATGCATAAATACAGCCAGACAACTTACTAGAGCCATTCATCTTTAAGTGGTAAACAGGGAGTAAGGAATGCTGTGTTTTGTCAGACCCTGCAGAAATACTGCAGAGTGGAGATGTTACTCACCATTTTGTCTATGTGCGTGATGTTTGTCTTTCACATACTTGGCAGTGCCTTCCTAAGCCTCATGCTAAGCAAGGAAGAGCTAACTTCATATCCTGGACGTTGCCTTCTCCAGACAATAGAAGAGGATGATGGTAAAATCCCAAATGCAGGGGCACTGCTCAGGTTCCCTAGAAATTAACTGCACCTGAACAATCATACAAAGGAGGGAGAATGCGGTCACATCTTACACTGAGAAAACTGGAGGAAGAAAAATTCGGTGCAAGGCCTGCTCCATTCCCTGAAACCATGGATACTCTGCCTCTGATCCCGAAATGGTTTCGGAGAAAGTAGTGCGGGAAGGTTGATCTTTCTGCATTCAGCCTCCCCCATCACAAAGGAATTTCAGCAGTGGCTTGAACAGACCTGCATGTTTAAGGGAATCTAATTTTACATGTACTGATTTCTCTGGGTTGTAAAATAATGAAGCATTCTTTCTATTCCTGGCTACTTCTGATTTACTCAAGATTATACAGTACATCAGTCTAGCCCTAATCTCGAAGATGGGCATGATAATTTATTTACCCTCAAAAAACCCCTGCTGAATTTTCCAGTGATAGGGCAAAAGACTTTAATAGGTTAGAACAGCAAACATTCACAGGGGGGTATGAAGTGATTTTGTTGATTATCTGGGACCCCAATTACCCTGCCTGCAGGCTGCACTAAAAGTCCCAGGGTTTTAGCTGCTTTCCTCCTAAGATGTTCTCTATTAACATAAGCATTATGCATATGGCTCTGTAGGTGTGCAGTCAACACCAAGCAATTACATTCCCCGCTTTAAAGAAGTTATACTATGTGCAGTGATTACTTTGGGGAGAATACCATCTACTAAGTGCGAATCTAGTGCACAATGTAGTTGCACAAGTTTGAGCGATGTGCAAGAACTTTTATTTTTCCATCAAGCAAGATTTTGGGGGAAAACATTTGCAGACTGGTCATTCATAAAGGCACTACTGCGCTCAGACAGATATTTAAGAATTAGGAAAAATCAGCAAGCACGTAGACTGCTGTTCTCAGCTGTGCCTAGAGAACAATTTACAAGGACCTTAAAAGCTTCTTAGGAAACGCACATTCCTAGCTCTGCAAAAGGTTCATTCTTTCCATGTTTCTTCTGCAGACTTGTCAACATTTTGCCCCTAATTTAATCTGCATTTATAGTCCCTCACAGTTGAATCCCATACAGTCCTTCTACATAGGACTGTGTCCTGTGTAGATTAATTCTTCGTTCTTGAAGAAGAGGACAGATCAAAGTGAGCAATGCACCTAAGACGGCTGTTGCCTTTGTACAGTAAGACACTAAAGAACTTCAAAATAACTTGGCTCCCATTTCCCAGGGCTTTGCTTACTGCAGCAAAAAAGCTCATAGGAAACATTCATAGGATATAAAGTCAGTGGCAAACATTATCTTTCTTATCAAACAGATAATGTAATTAAAAAAAAAAAAAAAGAAGATGCAAACCTGACAGCAAAATGTTATGTGGCAACACACCGTTTATGTTTGATAAGCGCCACTAAGTCAGAGGCAACAGACCTTCACGGAGAATGAGGGTTTGCAGCAGAGAAGTTTCACACAAGAAACTCAGGAGATGCCAGAAGAGAGCCCGAACATGGTAGTGTTACCAGTATTTTGGTTTCTATTGTGAGGCATTCTACACGCACACAGTATTTCAAATATAGATGTCATTTAGGAAATTGATTACATTAGTGCAAGGCTTCTCAAGTTTTATGATGCCATGGCTTTCTCAACAGCAGGGAACAGTCACTCTTACAGATCTACTACATTTTTGCCAGAAAATAAAAGGCTAATGATTTGAAATATGAATGCCACAGTGAGGCACATGATTAATAGCCAGTGAGTAATAAAATCATTGCTGACAAAATATGTCCAATGAAAAGTTTAAATCTTTTCCAATGAAAAGTTTAAATATCCCCTTGGGAAAGGAGTCCTCAGTCTTGTTTCCAGTGCTGTGGAGGCATTTTATTCAATAGCTTGTCAGGCAAGCGTTGTGAAGCCGTTCCCAGCACATGGACAAGAACCAAGACTTCCCATTCTCAGACACATTCCTCTGTAAAAAAGGAGGCTGTGTACCTCTCCACTTAGTCTGTGTCCTCAGGAGTCCTGCACTCTATGCTGAACAGCAGCCCAATTTCAACAAGAGTTCAGTGACCCCATGCTAGACCTTTCCATAGCTCGGTGGCTATTTCAGAAAGGAGGTACCATGGATCAAATTCCTTTAAGCTAAGGAGGACCCATTTTGCTGTAACCATTACCTTGCTGGGGTAACATAGTCCTTACTTCCTACCTTCCTCAGAAGATGGTCTGGTGCTCACTCTCCTACAAAGAGGTGCAAGTCCCTTGTGAAGCCCTGAGTCAAATGCCTCTTGAAGCACTCGTTTCAAATGTATCATGTGCTTTCTAGCAGCTGACTCCAAATGGCTTTGCTCCCACACACAGAAAAACAAACCCAGAAATTGCCATGCAGAGGCATATGGAGCCCCCACACCATTGAGAGAATGCCACGTCACTGAGCCTGCATAAGGTTCCGCTGCTGCTCTTAAGGTGGGGTCTTGATCTTCATGTCTGTCATCCTCATCTCTTCTTTCATGTCACTGCTGCACAATCACATCTACATCAGCATGTTGTCCAGCTGAATGCTAACGTATTTGAAGCGTGCTTCATTCCCAGCTGGACCTGTTACCCATCAGACTCCCCACATGGATCCCCAATTATAAATGCCTGTACAAGGGAAGTGACAAGATGGCACAGCCAGGGAAGGTGGGACGGTCCCTACTAATAGCAGCCCTGACTCTATCAGCTGAAGACCATCATGGAGCTGCACACACACTGTACTGACCCCACCATGGGAGCACCCGGTCTTGCCCATTACGAAGAGCTCAGCTGCTGACCTTACACTGTGAGAATCACCTGCTGCGACTGAGTACCTGCTCTTATGCTCAACAACTTTCAACTGAGGGGCTGAGGCAGGCAGGGAGAGCTGTTATAGCTGCCATCAAAACTCTACCAGAAGGGGATTATATGGCCATGTCGTGGAAATGAGATCCATTCCCGAGCTCTTCATTAAGGCTTAATTAATTGGGCAACCATTGTTTTGTAGTGTAAGACTAAAAGCAACAGAATGATCAGTTACTTCTGCTAGAGGAAACTAGATTGGGAGTATCGTGGGAAAACAAGCTAAGCACGGAAATTTTTCAAAATTTTGCTCAGTCCATGGTCTCATTTCTTCAGCCCCTGAAGAACCACTGTGTAGCAGCTGTTTATAGTAGCCAGTCATAAGTTTGTCTTCACAAGATACACGGTACAATACCCCAGTAAATGCCACCAGCCCACTGGAGGTACCAAATAAATTAAAGAAACCTGAAGGGAGAAGTTGCTTCAGCAAAGGGGAATATGGGTCAGGTGACAGACTCCAGCTCACGGAGTGGCTGCCTGCACCAGAAGACTCCTGACACTGTCCATCACATAGTCAGCCAGAACACAGCCCCCTAAGCCCAGGCAAAGATGTGACCTGACATCTAGAGATGGGTCATATCACCGCCACACACCGTTCCCTACCCTCACTGTTTTCATGTTCTTGGCATCCTTGACCTGGTACCACTCTAGTCCAGGCACAGCTAACTGGGCTGTAAAGGGGAAAGCAGCATCCAACTTTTCTTCTAAGGCTTTTGATCATTCTCCTTGCTCACATCAATTGGCCTCCTGGACCTGATACAAGAGGGTACAACAAGCATTAAGTGCCTGCTCCTCATCTTCCCCATCCATCTCTCTCCCCAGCAAAGCCCCACAAGGCTGCACCCTCCCCACTACCTGTTAGTCGTAGCACAAGTGGCCCAGACAAGAATTACCGCTGGTTCCTCAGTGCTTTCAGTGGACCTCTGCAATGACTGTAACTCTCATTACTGGATCAAAACCCACAGCTGCTGCTGCTGCAGCTCTTCCCACAACAGGACCTCTGAGTCCTCATTTCCCTAAACTGCAGCCTCTCAACCTGCATTCTGCACCACCTGGAGACTACTAGGCAAGACAGCAAATACCTTACACGTGCTGGTGAAGAGATTCTTCATCAATTTTATCTAACCCCACAGAAGAAGAGGGTAGCCCTATCCAAATACCAACAGCAGCACAGCAGGCCCTTGCCCCATTCGCATCAGAAGCGCCACCCTTCTAGGAAGCCCTGCATTTTCCAGGACTGCCCTACATAACCTTCAAAGACCAAGTAAACCAAAAATCACTCACCCCCAGGAAGCCTTTAAAATCTACCGGCTAGGACATAAACTCCCCTGACAGTTTCTTAACACCTGCAACCTAGTTTTCCTACACAGGTGGGCTGCCGGTGGTCTAGATCCTTAAAGGTCCTAGATGCTCCACTGCTGGCAGACATGTCAATAGAGGCTAACATGCAAACTGAATTAGACATAGAGCCCTCAGTACAGCGAAGAGGAACTGAGTTGTGGCACTGCTGCAGCATATATTAAATATATGGCATCTTTGCCTGGGACCTGGTATTTTACACAGTGTTGTGATTTGTTATCCACACCAAGGCAGAGATGCCCAGGCCACATCATATTTTCTCTCTCGTAGGAGCTTAAGAACTCTGGCTTCCCTAAATGTAAATGGAGAGTTTGAGGAAACACAAGCCTTTGATGTGTGTGGGGAGATGTAATGCATTTAGGCAGAATATTTTAATTATGTGAATTACAACAGGGCAGCCTGCTCTTTTTCTTTTTTGCATGCTGAGTCATTTCCACTTGGACTCTGCAAACATGGACCCATGCACTGAGTGTTTAAGTATTTGGAATAAACTATTAATGCTGTGCTCTAGCTTTGGCAAGCCTTAAGCAGAAAAAAAAAAAAAAAAGAAATCACTCCTTTTCTTCTTTATTTCCCTGTGCTTGTTAATGCCTCCTTTGGAAGAGACTGGAGCTAGTTGAACGTCCCAGTTTGAGATACACAGTGCCAAGGGCCAGTATGCTGAAACTATCTCGCCCAGTTCCCAGGGACTGACTTCTGAAATGTCTGTGAGGCTTTCAGTTGCCATCCAGTCTCATTTGTGTACAAAATACGGAGAGATGAGTCAGAGTAATTTCTTGCCCTTTATGAAGAAAACCTGATACCTTGTTCATAGTTGTGGTATTTCTATACACAGTCTACATACTTGCCACCAATCTAGTTTTATTTTTCTTTTGAGTCTTCTGATTTTTTTTCATACAGTAATTGTTCTGCTGTAGTCTGTAGCTAAATGAGGTGTTTATTCAGCATCTGTGCCTTCTAAATATTTACTAATGAAGATCTTTCGAAAAACTTTTTCCCTCAGCCTGTTCACTAGGCAGCATAAGTTTTTCCATTTTTTGATCCTGAAGCCCCCCTTATTTTTAATTATTCTTCCCTTGGCAGCTGAAGAAAAATGTGGCAATATGTACCAAGCCCTTCCCCACCCCTCCAGTTAACAAAGATACCGGTTGTAGATCAAAGAATCCATCAGAACAAACTGCTTCCTATGCAATAAGCCCTCTGTCTCTGGAATAAGCAAGTTTATCTTCATTGTGCATTCCGATAAGATGTTATTATAATAGTGACTTTAATTACATTTCTCATTATTACATTAGTGTGCAGTAACATAGGGTTTCACTGAATCTAAATGTGTTAGTTTGTAGAATATGGTGCCTTTAAGTCTTGTGATGGAGGGAAGTAAAACTTCGGAAGCCACAAAACAACAAATAAAAAGGTTCATTTTACACTCAGTTGGGCAGATGTCGCTGTGGAAGGAATGAGGAAACTTTTCTGGACTATAGACTGGAAGGTGGAAAAAGATGAAGAGACATTGTAAAAAGGCAACAGTATATGCACCCCTGTACATCCCTGTAATGCAAATGTGTAAGATTCTAGAAAATAAGTAGCTGCTTTATGACTTATGGAATAAATACTTTTCTGTCAGTAGTGATGTGCCTAGAGGTATATTTTAGTGGCACATCTTTAAATGTTGATCTATTTTCCTCCATAGGAAACCAGTAGGAAAACATCTTCTCCCCTATTTTTTTTTTTTTCTGGTGAGACTAGAAGCTGTAAGACTTCTGAGAGCTGTAAGATGTGCTATCTCAAAATATTTTATCTTAGGCATTGAGTGGGTTAAAAAAGGTTTGTAGGTATAAAAATATTCTTTAAGATTTGTACATTTTGGATGTCTAACAAATAGTCACTGAACTGATACTCAGTAAAAGAGATTTTCATGTAACTCAGCTTCTCTGATAACTTGATTAAATGTGAGGCCTGGTGTTTGGTGCCAGGTGATTCCCAGGGGAGTGAATTTATCACATGCTTAGTCTTGCAATTCTTACTCAATAACTGCTTGATCTATAACTTATTGAAAATGGTAGTAGTTCCCATGAACTGCCATCAACTTTAAATCAGAGCATAAATTACAAAATGCATCTCCTTTTGAAAGGCTCAGACCTCCAAAGAGGCCATTGCTACTGGTCCTATGGAGTAGTAATAACTTCATGATCTCCAAGACAACTGCTATTAACATATTTGCAAGGAGTGGATTGGAGTGCAACAGTTTTCTCCTTGGAACCCCCAGGCAAAATATTCGGTTGGTCCCCAAATTGTTTTAAAGCAAACACATGGTAAAATGATGCATTGCTTGACCCCTATTGCTTGAAGCAACTATAAGTTTATGAGGCTCTTTTTACTTCTGCCAGATAGTGAAAATACAGATAAATCTGATCCATATAAATCAAGTTTTTAATTAAAATACAGTAGGTTTTCTAATACAAATGGCATTTTCCCTTCTACTCCCTGCATCCTGCTTTAATGCCAACTCTGAACAAATAAGCTGTGCTTATCAGTACAATGTTCTTGTCTGTCAAATATCACTGAGGGTTTTTTTCCTCTCATTATATTTTGAGTTTTAAATAGTCTACTTTATAAAGATGCCCTTTTTTTTTCCCCAGAAGGCATATATACTGTCTTTGTTTAAACCACAGGAGTGTTTTAAAATAACACATTATTAAGAAGATGTTTGCCATCAACGTTAATTGTGAACATCTTTTCATGTTTTCATCTGGAGAGGGAAGTCTGAGGACACCGTTTAGTGAAGAGCGTTTCAAATGACATTCCGAGATGGGCTTTCTTAGAAAGTGAAACATATCTTTATAGTTTCTGCTTTGAGATATTTGTTAATGAGGTAGCAAGTCCATGAAAAAAAAGGGGGAAAAAAACCAAAACCTGTTAACTGGCCTGTTGTTGTGACTGTTATTTCGCCCTTTCTACAGCACAGATACGAAGAAACCACATAAGCATGTGAGGATCCAAATAACCATACCTTCTAAATACACACAACATGCACGGGCTTTTTAGGGATCACTGCTGCACTATGGCTGGTTTATGAAGATAAAACATGGTGAGAACTATTAAGAAGTTCACAGGTGACTAAGGTAATGGTTCCATATGCCCATCCCTTAACATTATAAAGACAAAAGTATTTGGTTTCTATTTTGTAGATGGAACTGTTTAAGCTGAGTTTCAAATGGGAAAAGGCTCACAAGAACTGAAATTAGCATATTAAGGTGACCCCACTGTTAATATTTCCAAAAAATGCTGATCTTCATAACTCTTCTTTGTCAATAACATGGCCAAGTGAAAAACCTCTCTACAGACTCGCTTTTAAAAGTGCTTTCAAGAAGGGTCAGGAAGGATATCCTATCAAGTCAATAATTTATTGTGAAAAGTTCTGCTCACTAAGGATGGCTTCCCTAGCCCCAAAAATTCAGCATCTAACACAAAAGGAATATGTATTAGACTCAGTCTTGACTGGTAGATAAAGTCTATCACTAAATTAAAGAGATTGCTTAAGCGCAAGGTATCATGACTCGATTGCGTTTATGATGGGTGACCAAAAGACAGCGATACGTGTTCTTGGTAATTTGAAAAAAAACCAAAGCAACACAGTCTCACAAAGCTGAAAACAGTTAAAAGCTAAATCAGCTGAAAAAAAAAAAAAGAAAATAAATAGAAAGGGGAATAATAATTAGGAACTGCTTAAAACATTCTAGGAGAAGCTTTAAAAACCACAATCCAACGGAGAACGGAGGCTATTCTGGTTAACAGAGAACAGACGGACTCAGAAGGGGTATAAATGCAAATATATACTATAGAACACGGGAGACAAAAAAGAAATAGAGATTTTAGAAAAAAATATAATAATGGAGAAAAAAGGAGGAGAAATACACAGCTAGCAGAACTAACAGTAAGAAAGGAGTTAAGCATCCCAGAAATTAAAGTAATTAAAACAATTATTTGTATCAGTACTGGGTGGAAATGATAGAACTGTGAATAATAAAGGAAAGACTTCAAAAGGTATCTGGAAAAAAAAAAAGTTAAACGACACATTACTTATACTGCAAGGTAATAACATATTTTTCTATTTTAAGAATAACTGAAGATGATGTTAGAAAGCAAATCCTAACTTAAGGCAGTTTGAAATCACCAGGTCCGGACACCTTGCTCTCAAGAATTTTAAATGTGAGCGCCGAGGAGCTCTCTGACCAACACATGCTGCTTTGACAGATTTTGGAAGGCTAGGAACATTAAAGTGGAAGACAGCTAATATTATGTCAGCATTTTTAGAGTTATATGGAATAGGGTGTGTAATTAGAGGTCTTTCAGAGCTAAAACCAGTTCAAGGTAAAACGGTCGGACAGTTTACACAGGTCATAGTCGCTAAAGAATTCAAGGAGGACAATGTAAGTACCACCAGTCACCAAAAATATCTGGTGAAATGAAAACTGAATTAAAAGTTTAGCTGGTAAGGGAAATGGATTTGATATTACAGACTTTTCAGAGGTATTCAGTTTCACGCTATCTGACATTTTAATGAGGAAATTAATATAAGCTGTATTGAATTTGTATTATTCTAAACCAATTAAAAACTGACTAGTTCCTAGGTCTGAAAATGTCACCATAAATGGGGAAAATTTTATCAACTCGATGGGTTTTTAACGAGGGCTCAAAGAGATAATTTCTTGACCTTACAGCATTTAACTATGTTTTTAACAACGACGCAGAACAAACTATGAAGTTGTGACTGAGAACTTTGCCAATGACACAAATTATGGCATTGTTGAAAAGGAGAGAGAAAAAATCAAAGGGGGAATGAAGGTAGATTGGGCAGGTGAGGACCTCAAGGTCACTCTGTCCCTCCCCATTTCCAAGGAAGGACCACTGTCGTGACAGATTTTTGCCTAATCTGTTCTTCAGGGGGAGACACTCCCCCCATCCATAGGGAAGTTATTCCAGTACTTGCTTGTAAGCCTGGGACAAGAAAAAAGTGCATGTTTCTTCATGCGCTGCATAAGATGACATGCGGGAGTGAAGAACATTTGCAGGCAGAGGTATGAGAAGATGGGGAGTCTAACCTGGAACCTAAAGAGATCTTGGGCATCATCCCAGCAAGAGCCAAAATTATTAAAATGCTGATGTGATCTTTATATATTGAAATACAGACATAATAAACAAGGCTAACAAAGTTGGCTGAGCTCCATCTACGTCCCCTGATGTCTGGTAGAGCTGGACAACCCTGGGTTCCTGATGTCCTCAATTCAAAAAGATGTTGAGAATTTGGAATGGGCTTAAAGGAAAGCCCAGCAACTCTGAAAATGATTTAATCACCTAATACTTAAGGGCTATTCCCAAGTCTATGAAGGAAAAGGTAGCATAAGCACAGGCTGCAAAGGAACAGATATGTAGTAATAATGAGCTTTTAGCCACGTGTGTAAACATACAAGATCAAATAGATAGAAGCTGAAGCTAGAAATATTCAGAGCAAAGAAAGCCTTTTTCTTTACAGCGAGGATAAGCTTAACCACAGAACAGCTTACCAAGACTTGTAATGGATTTTCCATCACTAAAGATCCCAAAATCTATGTTTCTCCAGAAAATTTGCTCTAGCTCAACCATAGCTATTGGCTTTGATGCCAAAGTTCAGGGAAATCCTGGGATCTCTGGGTACGCATGAAGTCAGACAACAGTGGTTCATTCTTACTCTTTATGAATCTTCACATACTGTTTCTTTTCCATCCTGTTTCTTTTCATCCAAGCAAATCTTCAACAACAAGAAAACTGTTCAGGCTACTAAGATAAAGGGTGGACTCAGCTGAAATGGCTGACAGTTCATCTGATTCTTCCCAGCGTTAGGTGTGAGGTTCAGAAGGTGAAGTGAAGGCAGGGGATTACAGCGGTTCTTGAACCAATGCCAGCTGAGACTGAGGCACATAAATATTTCAGCCGGGTCAAGCAAACAGCAAGGAAGTGATTTCTTATTGCACATTTCAGCCAGTGCTGGCTAAAAAGAACGGAAACAGAATCCTTTTAGAGTTTACCTTCTAAGGTTTACTGTGTCATCAATATTGTTATGCAAAAGGAACAACAAATGCAAAAGTAAGTTGTCTCTGCCCTCTTAATTTTGAGGAGAAAGCAATACACTTGGTCAACGGCAAGATCTTATACTTCAAACTAATCTCAGCTAGTCTGGGCTCAATCCGCATCTCTTGGAAGAAAAAGACATCCCTATGGTCATGGTGTTCTGAGCATCTGAGTCTTATTCTCTGCAGCAGAGAACAAACTCAGCACAGAAAACAGGACAGGTAGCTGTATCTCAACGCATTAAAAACTTTGGTGGATTAAAGTCAGGTCTTTGTATGTGGATCAAACAAAAGGAAAAAAACAAGGCAGCCTGTGGAGGTTTGGTATAATAAGATGATGACAAATTTCAGTGGAATTACGTAAAATTTATGTTCTTGTAGCTCAGAGCAGAATTTGCCCCCAAAAACTTTAATCAGAAATAATATGACTTCATTCTTGTGCAGCTGCTTCAGCAGGTACTTACACACAATAACAAAAATCTTTAGCTCAATTACGGTGCTGGGTAGAAAATTCTTTTCCAGTTCTAAAAACTGTAGTAACCTGGCCAGTTCAAATGTTTTCCTGAGTCTTTTTTGGTTGGTCATTGAAAGTTACCAAGAACATTTCAAGTTCATTTATCCATATAGCACACTGTGCTCATTCACTTCTTGACATCTCTTTCAACTCTGGATGACAAATGCCAGGAAGCTAAATGATAAATTTTCGATCTTACTGGTCTTCTGACCCAAAGGAGACAGAATCCACATTCTGCTGGCAGTACATGAAGCCACTCAGCCTCTGCACCTCTGTGTCTCCCAGTATTTCTGAACTATTGCTTTACAGTCTTCTCGGGTGCTCCTTGTTACATGACCGCACTACTGCTCATTCCCTTTTTTCCTTCTCTCCCTTTAGGATGCATCTCCGAACCTGCCTGCCTACCTCCTTCTTCTGCCTCTCTGAATTTATAGCTTCGCTTTTAGAGTCTGAAGCAAAGAGTAGCGAGATGAGCAATTCTAATGCCTTTGCTGTGAGGGAACAGAGAACCCAGCTGCCCAGCACAGTCTCTGCGATGCCGCATTCACCAACGCGTTGCACAAGACTGCAGCTGCTTTTTCCACCTGTTTTTCTTCTGAGAACTAGCATCTTAAGACACAAACATGCAGAAAATTGATGCGAGTAGCATGAAACATGTTTGTACGGAGCAAATGTTTTATCCTGCTTGTGCTGGAAAAGATGTGGGACAGAAGACTCCTGGATGGTTCCAGTGTTTATTCTTAAACCTGATACAGATGTGTCCAAACTGTTCAGACCTTAGGTAGGACACTGAGATACCCAAACTGCCTGTGAATAAGCAGCAGGGTGAACTGAGCAAGCTCCAAGCTTCTAGACAGCACAAGAAACATCAAACTTAGCCAAACCTGAGGGTGAGGGGCTGGGGCTGGCCCAGTGCTACCCTGGGAAGGGTGTGGAGCTAGCCATCCTGGCAGGGTTTGGGCTCGTTGTTCATGCACCCGCTGGGGGAATGGGCTGGTGATTGCCGCTGCTTGAATAGCCAGCTTCTCCTTCTCGGCGACGCTGCCCTGCACGTCTGACTCCACCCTGCAATACAGGAACAGCCCGCGCTTTCCAGGGGTCTGGCACAGGAGAAGCGGGCAGCAGAACTGCAGTTACGTTGCCGTTCCCCAGAATCTGCTGCCAGAGGCAAGTGCCTGCAGTGTCTTTGCCTAGAGAAAGCCCCCGAGGAAAACGTAACTCACACAGTAAATCCATGATACTGTGGCTGGAAGTCTTCTAGTTCCCATGCCAGCACACTTGGAGCCGTTTGAGGTATCTCCCATCGCGCAGCGCATGACTCTGCTGTTGCAACAGCTATTTCTTGTTCAGTGGTGGACAGTGCCAGTACTTCACTGGGGCCCTGGAGCAGTACATACAGAGTCGATATATTTACAGCTCTTAGGAACTTGCAGTCCCTTTCCAAGTGGAAAATTCATGTTATTCTATGTGTTTTACACAGTTTTGGTGCTAAAAGAAATCAGAACCCTTCCTTCCCTTCTACAGCTACATCCAGTCTTTACTATTCTCTGCATAACCTTTTACTGATGATTTTCTTTACAGAGCTATCCAGCATAAAAAGACAAAATACAGACCAAAAAAAAGGAGAATACCCTCTGATCAGGTTTTGGTTTATGAGTAAAGAAGGTTGGTCTGTGTTTTAGGGGGTGGGATTTGAGAAGGAAAGTTACACCATGTGCAGGCTCAGGGGAGGGCGTTTGCACTTCCAAGGGGCAGGATGGGAAATGAGGCACTCGAGAGGGATAATGGCAAATGAGAAATGGAATTAGCAGAGCCCAGGCGGTGCAGAGGAGTGACAGGTGATGAGTCACGCTGGCAGGAGGAGGGGAGAGCGGAGCCTTACAAGGAGGACACGGGCTTTGAAAGCCAGGCGGACAAGGGTTTGGACTCAGAGATGGGTCTGAAAAGTGTGTGCGGAGCAAGGGGAAAGGAGAGGTGGGATATATGAGCCCTGCTCCTGAGAAGGTACGTGGTTCAATGGGTTTATCAGATCACAGGTAACACCAGCACATATTCAGCCGTTGTAATAAAATAGCTACGCGCACATGCCACATGATCTGAAACACAACTCTATGCAAAAAAAAAAAAAAAAGTGTTCCCTGCTGTACAATCTGTAGTATGTCAAACTCTAGCAATGTATATATCCATGTGATCTCCTTTAGCTACAATTTTTCAAACCAGTGCAGTTAAAATTGGCACAACACAAGCACGAATCCAATTCAGTCATTTCACAAATAGTTTACTCCTGCTCAATTCAAAGCTACTATCTTTATCAAAGTAAAGATTTAGGATCCGACTGATAAATCTAGGCAATGGCTCTGCCGCTATCCCCCACTGGTTGGGATCGCTCCGGTAGCAGGACTGGCATTTTAATTCGCCCAACCAAGGCAGATGGGCTGGAGCTACCACAGCAGGCTGTGCACCAGAGAGGCCAGCGTATAGACCCACCTTGTCCTGCCACCTCTTCACTGGGACCATCAACTGGGAGCAGACTCATGAGAAACCGGAGGTTCCAACGCCTGAAAGAGATGCAGCGAGACCCAGCAGACCCTGGGTAGGAGAGCCCTCGGGTTCCTGATGAAGAGCCGTGCCTCCATGAGTTACACACCACACCTCAGCCGAGCCACCCTAACTGTCTGCCCGCAGAACATTTGCAGTGCGGTGCCTGAAGCGCGTAAGTTAAAAATAAACAGCGTTATGGATACAACATCTCAAGTCGTGCTGAGTTAGAATGTGCGATTGGCACTTTATAAATGTTTACAGTGATTTATAAATAACAGCATCTCTTCTGCCACTCATCTGTCTGTCGAGAAGTCTCCTGTAGGAGAAGCAAGACAGCAGTGGGGAAGCTGATGGTATTTTAAGATGTTTCGGGCTGAAGTGGGAAACAGAGGTATTTGGGGCATTACACCGTATCTCCCTGTTCCCCCACAACCCTCACATGCACACATCTCGATAAATTTGCACTGTGGAGCTGTAATTCCATTGCGGCTTTCTGATGTCTACTCAAACAACATTAGCCTTTCTGTCATGTTTTACAATGTAAAAAATTTTGGCGAAAATGTCAGCAGGATGGTATCTTTAATCATATTTATTGATTGACCTCAAAAGTCTCAGTGCAATTTAACTGGAACCCCTCAATGCGACCAGGGTCGGGTTCAGCCGGTACCTATTCCTAGCACTGCCTACAGCCCCTGTTTCACAAGTACCTTAAATTTCTAGTGTCCTTGAAGCCACTTGACTTCCCTGATATTTCTCTTTCAGCCCCTCCTTATTACAGCTAACGCAATGTGCTACCCGGTTAGAAACGGTTACTCACAGGTAATATGAAGGTTTAATAGGGAATATGTAGAGCAGCAATACATCTGCCCACCAGTAACGGCTGCAGTTTGCTGTTTTCTGACCACTCCCATGAACTGATGGGGCCATTCAAAACTTTGGTGCAGGTATTACTAATCCTATTTACAATTGATAATTTTGGTGGGGTTTTTTTTTTTTTTTTTGGCATTGCAGTTAAAGGCTAAATGGAAGTCCTATGAGCCTGGCTCACAAAATCACCAGGAAGGTTTTCAGGATGGTGAATTCAAGAGGTTGGACCTTGCGGCGGGTGGGAGCCCAGCAGCTGGCTGCCATGGCCCCAAACACCGGTGCCAATACCGTCCGGAAAGGATTTCCGTAGGACACCCCAGGGGATGACAGCCCCGGTGTGGGGTCTGGGCGGAGAAGCTGGGGGCACACCTGGGGATGGCCGGTGGCCTCCGCGTAGCCCGGCGTAGGACGAAGGCGCAGCCCAGACCCCAAATCCCTCAGCTGTTGTCCGTCTGCCCCAGAGGAACATCTTCCCCATCTCCCCCAGCAGCCGGAGTTTGCCCCCCATGCCCAAAAGCCGGGTCAGCATCACCCGGGGTGCTGCAGGAGAGAGGTTAAGTTGCCCCACCGTGCCCACCCTCGGGTGCTCGGAGGCTTGTGTGAGGGGCCATAGGGGAAGGGCTGCCTGTGGAGGCACCGGGCTGAGACCCTGCCCCG
>NW_009649167.1:2590896-2610965 GCF_000708025.1 Charadrius vociferus | reverse complement strand
AAAAAAAGCATTATTTTTGTGGATGGCTAAACGCTGACAAGCCTTCCCGCTGTTAGGATTTCTTTCCTTCTCGTTTAAGGAGGAGAAAAAAAACCAACCCAAACAAACACCCCCCCGCCACCATCACCTCCCTCCCCCAAGCAATATCCCCTCCCCGACGCGTTTGGAAGTACTTTTCCCTTTCAGAGGTTATTTTCTGTTCAAGAAATCCCGCTCCTGGACACACTCCCAAGCAAAGAGGAGCAGAATGGCAGGGATTTGGGTTCCTATTCCAGCTAGGAACGGGGACTCTCTTTTTTTTGGCTCCGAAGTTAAAACGTTACTCGTTAGCAAGTGACCAACATTTCCAAAAACAATAGCCCTCGATACGGCAAATGATGAATTACTATAATTTTATCTCCGTGCCCGGGCAGCTCAAAGTGGAGGGAATTCAAAGTTCGGCTCATTTGTAACAATTCGGATATTGTGCGGTAACTATATGTTTTCCTACTTTGATTTTATGGGTAAATCTATTTGATGCTAGCCAGTTCTGCTTTAAAAGGGGCATTAGTGGGAATAAAAATAAATGACACACACATGGATGCGTGCGCACTCACACAAACGCACACACCGTTAATTACTTGCTTTGTATACATCAGTGAAAAACATTCTCAGCCCAGAATGGTCAACTTTTCAGTGAATGAGCTCTGCGTTGGCAGAAGTGGGAAAAGATGTGCATGGCTTGGGAATGTGTTCAAGTTTGCGGTGGTTTGGGAAGGACACTGCAGATAAGGCGAGTTTCAGTACTTTGTATGTCCGATGTGTGGAAATGTGCATCTTTATACATGCGTATATATGTGCGGTAGGAGTAATCTTCTCATCTTCAGGAGTTTAAGCTGAAGAAAGTGCTGCAAGATTCTTCCCCTCAGCAATGGTAGGACAAATGTCATCACTCAAACAAACCTCATCCGTTTTAATCCAGCCAGACAACTCCCTTCTTTCAGATTTGATAAGTACCAGTGTCTGGCTGGTTCATGGTTGCTTCCTGTTAGATTTTAAAGCAGAGGCTGAAGATGTTTGTGGTTTATTTGTTGTTGTTGTTGTTGGGTTTTTTTTTTTAAATATTGAGTTAATTTGACATAGTAGCTAAAATAAGCTGTGCCCAAAAATATTTTTAAAGTGAGTTGTATCAAGAAGGATATCTTGTATTATATTTACTGAGTTTGACAGTAGTTCCGTTCTTGTCTGTCCTTTTTGTTGGAGTTAAAAACATTTTCTTCTTCATTTTGTTGACTTGCACATAAAATGATAAAACAGTAATTCTGCCAAAATAAGGGTCAAGTGTATTTTATTGTGAATCCTTATGATAATCAGGATTTGTAAATTGATGTGAGTTGGAGACAGAAGCTTTTATATATGTCCAGCAACTGAAATGAACAGGTACAGAGCTGTCAACTGCACAACTTTGTGAAGACACTGCATATTAATATTTTATTAACACACTTGCCCAAGGCTAAGAGGCACGCACACGTGTGCCAGATATCTGCAGAAGGTGGGGATATGTGTAGAGGAACTGGGTAGCATCTTGGGTTTGGAAGCTGCTCTCATGGAAACTGGTAGTAGTGCCCCATGTTGTCTTCAGTGGGTGCAAGATGAGGCCTAACTCTCTAAAACAGGGGTGTAAAAATGTCAGTATAATGTATCACGTAACATCTGGACAGTTAATCCTCGTTTCTTTCCTTTTATTCTTTTACAGACTTTCTGTATCTCACATTTGAATCCTTAGCTATCCGCTGTTATCAGCCCAGGAGATAGTGTGTCATGTAATCCTCTCCTCTGAATGCTAAAGTGCTGTAATTTTGATGGCCAGGCTAATCTGTCTCGATAAAGTTTTATTTTTCCATTGTTAAATTCAAAGGACAATGACTACTAATTACAAGTGACCTCTAACCAAAACACTAGCTATAGTTTATCATCGGTGCTGATACCGGCTAACAGTAATTCCAGCATCAGCAGTACTAGGCACCCCGTTTCAAAGCTTTCAAAGGAACTTAACAGAATAAGGGGAGCCAAAAGGGAAAATACATATATGCTCCGGGTAATTTGTCTGCTGAAAAAAAATATAGTGAAAATGTACAGAGATTCCATTTGCTGTGCACTATACCCCTTACAAATAATAATTACAGGGATGGGGAAGAAAGAAAAAAAACCCATCATAAATATTTTAACTGAAAACAGCACAACAAAAGCATACATAGGAAAGGCTTTTCTGGTAGACTGCCTGGTTTCCTGCTGCAGGGAGGTATAAAGAATCATTAGTGTTATTGTATATTAACAGCAAAAGATAGTAATAACAATGACAATTTCAGAGAATCATTGCTGTCTTATTACTGTCTTTAAGAACATTTGTTGTAAGGAAGCATTAGGCTCTGAATACAGTATAATAATATTAATTTTTCTAAAATATCCCAAATTATTTCCCATCTTATATTTTGTCTATAATGTTTGAATAGTTAATACTGTGGGAATTTTACAGATGAAGAGGTGAATTACAGTCTAGGGCCCTGTGTATTTATTATAGCAGCTGAAAACCTCGCTGTGCTTTTGCAGATGAGTGGATCTAATAGACTGCGGGATCAGAGCCCAGATTGAGCTCCTGACTAATACGTGCGTGCGTTTAAATCAAAGCAGGTGAAACATTATCTGCCCAAGTTTTGCGCAGATACCTGTGATTTTTAGACAGATCGTTCTAAAGGACCACTTGCAGGTTTCTGCAAGAACTATCGCAACATCTTAGACAGATGTGAGGTTGAACAGTTTGCTTTGAGGTTCAGCTCCTCTGGACAAGGGCACAGCAAGGACACGGTGGAGGTGGGCATGGAGTAGCATCAGTTTCCCAGCTTATGCATTCGCCCCTACATAAAAACAGAAACCAAAACAGAAGAACAACACCTGATAATCGATATCTATTTTTCTGAGCATTAAGATTGAGGTGTGTTTCTGATTGGGAGGAGAAATGCCTTATCTTTGCCACATCCTTTTCTCCAGAACTTGTTTCCTTCCCACTCTTTTTCCTTGTCAGAAGCATCACCATTCTTCCCTCTGCCAAACTTAGCATCATCTTTGCCTCTTCTGTTTCCTCACAGGTCTTGGTGCTCCCAGATATCTCTTGACACTTTTTCTTCATGTTACTCCTTACGTTCCTCCTGCCTTTTGTTTGCAGCTGCCAAAGCATTAGTCCACACTGTGGCAACCTTCCAGGTTGATACTGCAACCTCCTGTTTCCCAACAAGCTCTTTTCTCCCACCTACGTTCTGCTCCTAGTCAGCATGACCCCTGCCAAAATCCTGCCTCTTTTGCTTTTCTTTCTCAAACATCTCCAATGCAGACTCCTGTTTTGGAGTCTCTCTATACGCCTGGTCTTTGTTTAGGCTTTGAAAATGTTCCCTACTTCCAGAGTTGCCCAGAACTATTGGCCTCAAACTCGCCGTCCACTGAAAGAGAGAAATGAGGAGGAAAGAAAATTAGCAGACCCTTGGGTCATTACAGTTTGTTCTGCTTCAGGCTTCCTTTCACCCTCATTACCTGGCTTCAATAGGAGCCAGATTGGCCATTTCTTGATAACGGTTATTCTGTGTTTGTTCGGTCTGCTGCTGTACTCGGTCATGCAGCAGTGCTGTGAAGAACAGCAGGCAGGGAGCTGGCGGTGGTGGTACCCTTTTCAGAAAGTGGTATCTGCTAATAGCAAAGCTCCATGTAATGAAGAATCCTTGCTAACGCAAATTACCCTGCTGCTGAGGTCAGTACATTTCAACAATACTTAATCTTTTTGTGTGTGTGTTTTCTTGCCATGCCTTTCTTAACAACCCCCCCCACTTTTTTTTTTAAGCATTCCTGTGCAGTGTTCCTCATCAGGAGAGTTCATAGCGCTTTACAAAGCTGTCCCCATCAGGGTACCTGTATGACAGATGCAGAAATTGAGGCACCTGAGGGAAAACCATTTCCCCAAAGGCCTGTGGCAGGATGCAATCCTGCATGCTGCCCAGTAGGCACAGAACTGACCAGAGCCACAAGCAGTTTATTTGGCTTTTCAAAACTCCCTTATGGTTACTTGCTGGTCTGGCCTATCCAAACCTACTTGTCTCTGTCAAATTACTCTGTTCCAGCTGCCAATGTGCAGTTTCGTACCCTGCAGCACATATGAGGTAGCTAATTTATCTCTCTCTCATCAACAGATCTTGAATTACTTCACGCAGGGCTTGAGGCCTCCACAGGGACATCTAGAGTAGAGAAACCAAAATTCATTCCTGTGTGAGGCAGCAGCCAGTGGCTCCCGTGCCTGCCCTGCTGCATGTCCTACAGGGCTGATGCTGGGACCAAGGCTTCTTGGTGGTAACCTGCTTGGGATTCTTGGGCTGGAGGGACTCCGTGGGGCAGAGCTGAGTCCTAGGAGGGGAGAGGAAGGGGAGAAGCAGCCCTGGAGAGATGCAGTATTCCTCAGACTGTTGGTGTGGGTCTGCAGAAGACAGATACAATTCTTTTAAGGGCCCAGGGCCGTATTTCTGCCTTTTGCTCGGTATTCTGTGTTTTCTGAAGGTGGTTGTTAAGCATGGCATGTCATCTTACATGCTAAAGAGAATCCAGCCCTCATTTTATACTCCCAGGCTCAAATGTAGGCATATGAAGCCTGTTTAATCTCATAAGCAAGTGTTCTGGTTTGCAGAGAAGCTGAGCACCCACATCTTCAGCTGAAGTCACTGGGAATGGCCAGCTGTCTCCTCCTTTCCCCCCACAGGAGTGAACTAGATAGACAAGTTCCTTCTGCTTTTGTTCTTAGACCTGTTGTGAACTAACTTCCATAGAGAGTCCAAGCATATCCAGATACTTTTCATAGAAAATGCCTCAGTGCTGTTGCTTGGGAGCATTGGGCCCTTGTCCAAGGCAATCCCTGCCACTGAATCAGATCTTTACATGGGTAAAACACACTAATATTAGTGTTTACTTGTCCTCCGTGCTCTTATTTTTTGCAGTTCTCCAAGATGTAGGCCCTGTGGACGCTCCACCCTTCCTCCCCCCTGCAGGGTTTCACAAGCCACTGAGGGCTCAATTAGCACAGATTACTGCGGATGTTCATGCAGGAGTACCTATATGTCAATCTTATTGCATTAGCAATTTCCCACAGTGATGCACAATGAAAGCCTTTTAGGAAAAACAGATTTGAATGTGATATGGTTTGAACACAATGAAATGCTAATGTGATTCCATGGAAAACTGCTAACATGATGTATATGGAAAGACTTTTATGTGTGAAGCGTATCCCCCCATACGCACTTGGCCAGGCTTTCTCACCTGGGAGGAAGGAGAGATGGCCAGCAGTCCTGCTGCTCCCTCTCCAGGGCTGCTGTCAGTCAGAGAGGAAGCACTTCTGGAAGTTCTTCCTTTTGAGTATTGGTGATCTGTATGATCTATTGATCTATATTTCGCTTGCATGACTGTGTGACGCTGAATCTTCCGCAAAAGGTGCCTGCTGTGTTAACACCGTAACTGAGTAAGTAACCCTTCAAGCACACCTCCCACATGTCTCGCTCTCTCTGGGGCCTTGGGTGTTGAACAGGGAGCCGCTCTACCAGGCTACAGCTATGACCGTGACTGGGGGTGCCATGGTCAACGTGGGGTGCTTAGAGGCAGCAGACTCCCCAGGTGACTCCTGGTGTCACAGGTTGTCTCTGACTTAAGCATTAGATACCTGGCACAACTAGGCAGCGGATCTTGGAAGCATGAGACGCGGTGCTTGAGCGGGGAGACCCAGGCGCCAGAGTTTCCATCGCCAGGGTCAGGGCTAGCAGATCTGCCAGCGGGAGCTGGCCTCTTGTCAGTTCTGTATATTCCCCCAGGAAATGAAGGTATTTGGCACCATGCTGAACTTCAGCCAGCTGGCCCTCAGGTCTCCTGTTAGGTAGATGGGATTTGCTACCGTACAAGACGAGGAGAACATTTGCTTTATCCGTTTCCCCTGTGTACACTGTGAATGTACAACCAGAGCTCTGAAAGTACATTCCTTTTCAACAACTTAAGACACTAAACTTTCAGGGTAGGTTCCCATCAGACTTGAGCGCCACATCCTTGGTGAAGTAATTGTTCTTAAGATGTATCCTTATTCACAACATTCTTAATGTCTAACTCTAAGCAAATCCTTTTCCTAAAATGGGTATTTGGGAATGGCTCCAAGAATGCCAGTGATTGATAACGAGGATTACAGGATCCGATTAGTGTGGATATAAACGTTAGGCCAGCACTGAAGCTGAAATTCTTTTCTAGTCCCCTTCTTCCTTTGTGAAGTGTTTGTTCTGGAGGCACTTGGCTGCATGCTTTGTATTAGAGACCAGTCGGCGTTTATTTTAAAAGCAGGAACTCTATTTTTTGCGTATTTCCAACCGTTCCATTTTTAGAAACACTGATGGGCTTTGCTACAGTTTCTCTGGGAATGGTGGGTATGTGAGGAATGCAGGACCGACTGTCTATAAAATGGGGATAACCAGAGCCATGAGAAAACATTTTGGCTCCCCGGAGCAGGTTGATGCACCTCCCCATCATACGCCATTGCCTCCTGCCATCTTCCACAGATACATCCTCGGGGTTCCCGCATGGCATGTGTGCTCGATGGTGTCTGGCTCTGCAGGAAGAAGGCAGCTGAGAGAGGAGCTCTTCCTCAGAGCTGCCGGTCTGAGCCCGAGCAAGGCAGCCACAGGAAGGGATAAGGCAGAGACTGGGTGAATGGGTCTTCCTCCTGCCTGCGGGGAGCAGGGTGTGGGGCAGAGAAGAGGATGTGTCCCTGTGGGACTGCATCTCAGAAACTTTGGTGTGGCCCAGCCAAGGAACACAGCGCGGTTCGCTCCGTGTAAACATCAGAGTCGCTGGTTTCCTTTAAAAATTAATACCGAGGAAGGAAGTGCAGTCAAAGAAAGATCACAGTGATAAGTTAGTCCGGTTTCATACTTTTGCACAAACTTTGGTTGTGGTAATTTTGTGGGGTACCTTCAAATATTGTGGGCGATTTTCAAAGACACAAATCGATGAGAATGTCCAGCCCTCTGCTTTGGGTTTACCCTGAGCAGCAGGATGCAGGTAGCCCAGGGGCCAAAGCCAGTGTGGCCATGTTAGCCTAGTGCTGCACCTGAAGAGGGGGGCTCTTGGTCATAGTAGGGGACACAGGATCAGAAAGGTTCAACTCAAGGGGTTTTCCAGTCCCTTCTTCCTCCCCAAGGCCAGCACAGTTAATCTTGAGGAAAGCTGTGTAATCTGCACTGTGTAGCTGTGTTAAGGTGTGCAGGTTATATCTTTCCTTCTCTATATCAAATGAGAATGTGCTATTCCTGTCAAAAGAAGCTGGACGATGCTGAGCAGATGAGTTAGTATTTGAGTGGTTCCACAAGCTCAGAGAAATTATTTGGAAGTAATATATTTTTAGGCATTGACATCAAATTTTGTCCTTATTTTGTCCTGAGGTAGTGAATTCAGTGAGGACTCCACAGTGTGGACAGGTGGCCGGAGAGGCATGAAGTGCTGTGGGATTTGCTTTTTAATATTGATAGCTTCACATAAAGTTCAATGTAGAAGGGCTTTCAGAATAAACTTGAAAATAAAGAAAATCAGTTTCAGAAGTTTGCATTATTCATTTAAGCTTAGAAGAATAAACAATGACATGTTGCCAGGGCTGTGTGAAACATGGATAAATTTGAGTCTCAAGTGCTTTACCTCCTATCATTGCATCTGTTTTCAATTGGAGCAGTCCAGGGTCAAACCAGGAAGAAATTTAGTTTCTTAATTAAAAAAAAAAAAAAAGAACAACCTTCTTTACATCCCATTTAATTAAAACCCTGGGTGTCAGGTTCTGTGGTTGTGGAAGAACTCGGTAACATTGTAATGAATAATTCATTCACTGTATTTTGTTGGGTGCAAAAGACAGTGGTTTCAGATAGGTTCATAACAGCACCCTTGTCTGCCTGATCCTAAGCACAACAAGGAGCCCCAAGGAATCCCAGGTGAAGTCGTGGGTGCCACAAGTGGAACATGAGTCTTTTCAAGTAATTTACGTGTGTCAAGAGTAACCGTTCCCAAGCCATGAGCCGATCACTGGAGCGGCAGCAATGGTGGCTGTGCAGCTCAAGCACTCTTCTGGAGTGAATGCACGTGTGAAACCTCTCCTGCCCAGCTCTGATCTGCTGTGCCTGCAAAGCCCTTCTTCCAGGGTTGGTGATTCAGGATCAGGGTGCAGGAGCAGGCCCGGGGCAAGGCTGGTGAGGTTCCTTGCTCATCTGAGGCCCAAATATTTGTAAACACACTTTTATTTATTTATTTTAAAACCCTTTCCCCTGGTGTGAAAGATCCCCATAGTGAGTGGCAGTGAGATGTGACCCGAGAAGTTCTTTGCCAGCCCTGGGTGCCCAGCTGGGCACATTTGTAATCGAATCAAGATTCGATTACACTGAGAAAACTCACGTGCTTCTCTCTTTTGCAGGAGATAGAAGTAACTGGATCAGTGATAGGTAAAAATAACTTACCAAGTGCATGTTCACAGCATTCCTCTTTACGTTGTTTGACTCAAATAATTTTCTCCCTTTCCAATTCTGTTGTGATTTAGTCACCGAGCGGCAGACTTCCAGCTATAATTGTCTCACTACTCCATTTTCCAGCCGTGTGCATCTCCAAGAACTGCACAGCTTATGTCTAGACGACCCTCTGAGAAATCTCCCTCTGTGGCCTTACTTAGCTGTTGCAGTGACACGGAGACTGATGATGTCAGCCATTTTCGAGACTTATAGCCATGCCTCTCATGGCTCGGTTAGCCGAGGCAGACGCTCCGAATAGAGGCAACATCTTGGAGCTTTCTTCCAAAACTAGGCACATAGACATATCTGCATACACGTACACTTAGACACATGTGCACAGATATGCTTTTGAGGGAAGTTAGGCACTGTGCTTTTACACAGTGTGTTTTAAGCCTGTTTTTACTAGCATCTGTGCGGTTTTCCTTTCTGAATTCTGCATAAAGCTTAGAACGAAATGTAGTGAGGACTGGTACAATTCCCCTACTGTGCCCATGGGAATTGAATTAAAGGGGAACTTCATCAGCGTGTTCGCCTGCACAGGCATTCTGCTGAGGGGTGATATGAATCTTCCCCAATGATGCAGTGGATCCTTTTTACCCTGAGTGAAATCTGTATTTCCCAAAATCTTTCCATAGTGGAGGTTTCAGCATACTGCCACGTGAGACACAGAGGAGGACAAGCTTAATTTCCATGAGCTCTGTAACCTGTCTTACCGACTTCGGCAGGACCTGGCTCAAGTCAGGAATCAGCAAGCCCATCATGATGGTGTTTCATCTGTTTTCTCTGCTCTTGGTGTGTCGGGTTCTTCAGTAGCACAGTGGAAATTACTGTAGTGGAGTTCCTGGAGGAACGTGTTTCTGCTCCTAACTTGAGGACCTACAGGCTCATTCTACACTGGAGGATGAAAAATGGGCTTATGAGTAGGAGAAAGTATCCCAGTCTGCTTCACTCTGTGTCCATATTGCTGGGTCTTAGCCTGGCAATCATTCAGACTTGAGCTGAGACTCATCTCACTCAGCATTAGCTGTACGCAGTTCCTGGTTTTGCTGATCTTTTTTCTAGGTGTTTGCTTTAGGGTGGAATGGTTCATGCCATGTACGTGCATGTTTTTGTCAAGTACATATTTAGGGACTTGAGGGTGACTAGGTCAGATATGAGCGTCAACAATTTGAACATGAGTATGTGGCTGAGTAAATTCTACTGAAAGGCTGTTTCCATACTAATAAATGAAACGAGTCTGATACTGTTCTTAGCCTTGAGGCCAACTGGGATGGAGAAGCTTGCTTCCATGCAGCAGCTCCCTCACCCTCCAAAACAGGGTGGCTCTATGCAGACTTCTTATGAGGAGTGACCCCTGGTCCCTGCTAACTGCTGATTTTTTTATTTGGGAGAGTGCTACTGGCACAGAACCAAAGCCATTCCAGATACTGTGGTAATAATTTATGCTATAGATAATCAAGTTCCTATGCTCAGAAATGTTCCCCAGCACTAGTGTAGCCATAGCTAAGGTAGGCAACCTATGTTTAGGGAGAACGGAGAAAGTGAATTTGGCTGAAGCATTTCCGTTCCCACCTTCTCCTGCTGACCACAGAAACGAAAGGGTGGGTCCATGCTCAGATGCCATATGTTTTCTGTCTCTTCCCTAAAGCAAGCTTCAGGTCTTAGGCTACACTTGGCAATGGAATAAAGATTTACAGCATGGAAGAATGACTGTGTTTGGTCTTGACCATTCATTTACCTGACAGATAGACAAAGCCTTCCTTGAGGTCCCAGAGGAGGGAATCGTGTTAGGGATGTACCTTGAATGATGCCTGACTCATACTGACGATAGTACATCATGTTGTCACTGAGGGAGATAGAGGTGACTGGACACGGACTTCCATCATGGTATGTCCGAGGGCTTCATACGTGTGATGGGGTTATGATCAAAACTGTAACACTTCCCTCCCCCCACGCCACTCTCAACCGATGAGCATTGAGAACCATGATGGATCATCAGCACAGAAAATACATCAAATGTGGTTTTGAAACGTTTCAGTGCTGGAAGTTTCCAGTTGGGTAGGCAAGTTGCCTGTTAGAAAAGGGATACAGCTTAAGCAACTACTGTCCTGGAGAACTGTTAAAATTAAATTGTGAATTGACATCTCTATCATTACAGCCCTGGAGCAGTGTCTGCCTAGGTATTTCATAATGGAGTATCTAAGCCTAGCAACACATGGCTTAGGCTGCTGAATAATATGCAGTATTATGTAATTTAATAACATAAAACTAGGATGTTCTGATAATAATATTATTTGAAAGCTGTTTAGTTTATTGAATACCATTTATATTTTGTATGTCAGTTGAATTCAGGGGAAAAAAGATTTTAGAAGAAACTGGGGGGAGCGCGGTAGGAAATTGTGCAATGTATTTATCTGAGACTACATCACATGGTCTGCAAAGCACGGCTTTTGCTTTTATACACATAGTCTTGGCGACTCTCCCACTAGCAACAATAGTGCTCAGACTCATACTGATGTCACTGTTGAGTTATTTAATTTGACCGAACGAGATTAATGTGTTTATTTAAAACCTTGGTCAAAATGGAAAAGAAAATCTCGGGACAATACTTTTACGTGAACATGTATGTTTTCATATCTGATGATTGTAATGTTGCATTAACTTATCAGAGGCAGTTGTTTACACACGCTAACGCCTGGGAGACCCTCTCAGATAAGAAGTGGGAGCCTTTTTCCCTCTCAGCCTGGAGCAGAGACTTCTACACCACTACTGCTCCTGTGGGCTTTCATCCCAGGCTCTCCTCGCTTCCTGCTGCTGCTTTCAGGGCTGATCCACAGAGATCCCAGCATTGTTTCCTTTTCTCGCGTGAGGATGGCCTTGGTGCTGCCAAGCAATGACAGCAGTGCGGTGGTGGATCCTCCTCGGGTCCTCCCCAGGGCAGTGAGGGACAGACACCTCCACCGCACAGGATGCCTAGATAGGGCTGGCACTGGGCTCTGCAGGCTGAGCCTGCTCCTGCAAAGGCTGGAGACCGCCTGCCTAGATGTTATCCACATTATGTTTTACAAGCAGCTTGAGGGTTTTTTCCTGTGATAAATCATTCTGAACTTATTTCGTTCTCACATGTACCCTCTAAGCGTTTGGAATAGACTTCGGTTTTGACTAAGAGGCAGTAGTAACTATACAGTTAAATGCTCCAGGTCATTGGATTTTTGCTAATACAGAGTGGGGAAAAAAATCTGGCATCTGAAGTTCTTCTTTGCATGGTGGGACAAGTTTGGACTGTTCCGTAGAATCAATCATTGATTGCTGAATGGCACGAGTGAGGGGATTTCTCCTGTGCTCTGTCAAGAACCCCACGACAGCTGGGGAAAACTGGACATACACATAGATGAATAACATAGAAATTGCATAAAGCAGAGCTCAATGCTGTGGTGGGGGCTTGAAGCAAGTTGTGCCTGCTCTTCCTTCCAGTTTTCTAGTCCCTCTGTTCATATTTTTATGCAGCCTCCTGTCTGCTAGTCCTCAAAATATGAATCTCCCAAGGGGACAGCAGCCGCTGCTGGGACTTGTGACACGCCAAAGAGTTGCTTTTGTGCGTTCTCTTCTGGGGGGCCAAGTGCTTCTATCTCCCCGGCTCTGTGGAAGCCTTTTGGGAATTTGAGCCCCTGCCCTCATCACATGCTGCTCTTGTGGAAGTATTATGTATAATGTCTTATGTATACGTGTATTTGCTTTTCTCAGGGTGATGGGTGTCTTAAAGGGTGACACAGTGGGGCAGAGGAATGGGCATGAGAACAAAACAGTAGGGCTAGGAGGAAAACAGCTCTAGGCAGTCGTTGGTCCTCAGCAAACATTGCATGTTGTGTAAGAGGCTTGGATGCCCTGGGCCATGTGTGCTTACCCTGCAGCATGCTCCAAAGCTGTGTGGTGCTGAGCATGTGAGACTATGCCGAGGAACCAGTCTTTGGGATTGGCCTCCTGTCTGCACTCAGTGTCCCCAAGTGCCCTTTGAACTCTTACAATTTAAGGAAACTGCAGAATAATATGGTTTGTGAAGCCCCGCTGCTCCCAACACCGGGCAATATCTCTCTGTCTCCTCAGTGGCTGCACATAAGTAGTGCAGAGGACTATGTCCAGGCCTTTACTGATGGGGAGCAAGAAGTACCCAAGTCCTCCCACAGGGGTGGAGTGGAGCAGTCATGGAGCTGTTTCTCTGGAGGCATCCATTTAAAAGCTGCCCTCATCTCCTGCTTAAGTGTCCTCTGTATAGTTCAGTCTTTTGGACTTGGTATGCACAGGGGTTCCATGAAGTATATTTAAAGCAGTAAATAGCTTGACATACAAGGACGGTTTCCTTAGAGTTCCAGTCAGTGGAAATATATCATTTTCAGCTAAAATTAGACTGGCTCCAGCTACGTTTAAAAAAAAAAAAAAAAAAGAAAAAAAGAAAAAAACCCTCAAGAACTAAACTCTTTCTGTTGGACTTTGTCAGATGTAGCAACTCCTAGCAGAAATAACTCGGGATCCATCCAGCACAAACTGTGTCCAAAAGTCTGTGATTTTCATCCAAAAGACTTTGAATTGTTGGAGAGAGCAGAACAGACTGGCGAGGCAAACAAGGTTTTCTCTTGCATATGAGACAATGTAAATAAGTTTAGAGAATAGTGATAGATCTTTCAAACACACTAAATGAAATCTGTGATTATTTGAATTTTAAATTAATTTTGCAGTTAATATTTTACAGCTCTTGACAGTCGAGTGAGACTGGAGGGGCAGAGAGGGAGTTGAAATAAGAAAAATATTCTACTCATTACTTCCATAAAATTTGATATTACAGATTTAATTTCATAGAAGATGCTTGAGCTGAACCTACAGCTACCAGCATAAAGAAAAAAGGTGCATTTTCTTTTGTAGTAAATATAACCCCAAGCCTGCAACAACTTGCCTAGTGCATTAAACTCTAAACACAAATTGAAGTGACTGGACACTTAATGCTTTCCAAGGTCCATCTCTAAAATGAGTGTGGAGGGTAGTGGGGAGGAGAGGCTTGGACCCAAAATAAACAGCAAAAAACAAACAGAAAACCATTGAAAATTAAATACACATTTTGAATCATTTCTCTTTCAGAAGACTTTACTGAAGGAACAATGAAAGGAGTGTGTGAAGCCTAATGATGTATTGTGTTGTTATTCCAGGCTTCATCAGCAGTTTCTTGATGTTTGGAACGTTCTGAGACCCACCCCGTTGGACTACTTGTCACCAGTGCCTAAGACAACAAAAACGTATGTGTGGAAGAACCTTTCCGTGAAGGAAGTGTCCATCTCAATATTGTGGAAACTCCGTGCAAGCCTTGCAAAGCAGGAGAGCGATTTGTGCTTCCGTTGACGCTCGTGTGTAATCTCTGCTTCTTATGCACTCCAGCACCCCTATCAGTTCCTTGTTCTCCTTCACCAGCCCTGCAGTGAAAAGGCTGCTGGGCTGGAAACAAGGAGATGAAGAGGAAAAGTGGGCAGAAAAAGCTGTTGATTCCTTGGTGAAGAAGTTAAAGAAGAAAAAAGGTGCCATGGAAGAACTGGAAAGGGCTCTAAGCTGCCCGGGTCAGCCCAGTAAATGTGTCACGATACCACGTTCCTTGGATGGGCGGCTGCAGGTGTCTCACCGCAAGGGGCTTCCCCATGTCATATACTGCAGAGTGTGGCGCTGGCCTGATTTACAATCTCACCATGAGTTGAAACCACTGGAATGTTGTGAGTTCCCGTTTGGCTCAAAACAGAAAGAAGTGTGCATTAACCCCTACCATTACCGGCGGGTGGAAACCCCAGGTAATTATATCATCTGCAGATGATTCACATCTCCCTATTAGCTCTTGCACTGGCAGGTTTAGTCTTGGTGCATCCTACCCTGTTTTGCTCTGAAATCTGAAAAGGCAGGCTCCATTTGATGGAAGGACCCTGAGTCTTTCCCTGCCTGGTCACATCTCAGCTCCAGCAGCTGGAAGTAAGGAGCCCCTCGCCCCGTGGGGTCTGAGTCCCATCGGACCCCCGAGGGTGCCCGGATCTTGTCCAGGGTGCTGAAGGAGAGCTTCCTCTCCGTGGACGTGGGTGCTGGCCGCCCTCTGAGCCCTCCTTCTGCAAACTGGTGTCCGTTTGCATGGAGTCTAGGCACCATCCTAGACATACCACCCTGTCTAGATGTATGGCTCGCTGGCTGAAAACCAACAATTGACTCGTTAATCCACAGGAAAAATGTATCACTGTCCTTCTCTTTAAAGATTAGAGTTGCAGTAAGGTGGCTTATTTTGCTGTGGATATGAAACCAGGTCAGTTGATTTTTCCTAAAATGCCTGGTGGCCTGCCTTCAGTGGGGTTTACTTACCTGAATGGATAGTTTATATAAAATGTATGTGAAAATCCCCCAAGTTCCCATAAAACTTTGACTTTTTCCACTGATGATCCTCTTTAGACTGGACTTGGTCAGCACTGAAAACTTATGACCTCACTGAAAGGTCGTTTAATTGGGCTTTGTGTTAGTGAAACAGCTGTTAAAAAATTAGTGTTCGGTGTCGACTTCTATAGGGATCTTAGAAAGCAGGGCTGGCAGAGATCTTGAGCAGTCATCCTGTTCTCCTCTGCCCATACTCCCAAACCAAAACAAATTACCAGGTACATTCCTGACAGATGTTTTTCTAATGAGCTCTAAAAATCCCATGTGATAGAGGCTCCACAACCTCCCCAGGCAAATGAATCTCTTGCTTTGCTATCCTTATGGTTCAAAATGATTTCTAACATCTAACCTAGCTTTCCCTTGCTGCCAAAAATCACAGTAATTTAATTTACTAATGGATATGGTTGGTAAGTGTATACTTATTATTCTGTGATTACTCTTTGTCTGGCATGAACTTTACTCTGAGGTGACATTGGGATCAGATAAGTGAACTGTGGGATGTTTCTTTTCACACAGATGAAATAAGGGAAAGATGTTTGTTAACGTTTGTTAAACAACAGAGGCTGCTCCCTTTTCTGATAGTCCTTCCACTGCAGTGGAGCTGTCATTTTGAAGTTATATCTGAACTGCTGTAAACATTGTCACAGCTAAAATTTTACAGCTGCAGTGAGTGGTGCATGTTGTCAACAGTTTTCAGTGGAAAGAACTGATCTCCTGCCTCGCTAAAATAAACTCTTCAAGAATCTAAGAAAAGATGCTCATAAAATATCCCATTTTGTGTATCTTTTTCTTTGAAGGCTGCAGTCGTTAGTGTCTTCTTATTTCTTCTGGTGTAACTCCAGTGTAGTTAATGGAGTCTCCTCAGCGTGGTAGCTGACAGCACTGCACAGTGCTGTTTTCAGCTCCGGTCTTCTGATCTGCTCAGTGCCAGCTAACAAATGCTAGTACTGGGATAATCCAGCAGCTGCTAAATGTCTGCCAAGGCTTGTTGTTCTGACCCTGAAATTCAGAAGGTTTCAGCTGTGAACATCTCTGCCGTTTGTCTGTGCAGCAGACTGGCTGCATCTCTCCTAGTAAATGAGACAGGGCCAAGGTGCAGGTCTGAGTATTGCTGAATTGGTAGCGTGTTCCTGGGCACAGCTTTGACCCATGCGGACTCACATGGACTAGCAGTTCTCAGGGTCCAGGGGTTAGCCCTCAGGAGGGTCCTTAGGCACTTTGGACGTGACCACCTTGTTTTGGAGGTGAGAGAGCAGCTGTGAGGGTGCAAGTTCTCCACAGGACTTGTTCTTGGGCTCTTGTATTTACCTCTACTGCTCTTCTTACAGGGACAGCTTAGAAGCTGAAGCTCACAAGTGAGTCACCTCCCTCCTAAAGATGCAGTGCAGCAAGGAGTGCAGCCTACTCAGGTGTGCTGGGGCAGCAGCAGGAGAGGTAACTTTTACACCCCTGCAAGTGACAGTAATGCAGCTCCAGGCCAGAGGCAGTTAGAAAGTAGCGCTTCAAGGAGGTGGTGGTGAGGCAGGAGAAGAAATGAGTTTCAGGAGAAAGTGGTAGCAGTGAGATCACCACAGAAAAGGCTGGGAGCGATTGATCTAGGTGCCAGTCTTAAACAACAGTCCTCTTTTCACTCCAGGAAATCTTCCGCATCTTGGCTGTTGGTGATCTTAGGCTGATGTGAGATTCTCTGAATCTCGTCCTCTGGAGCTAAAGAATCCACTCATGAAATTAGTCAGCAGTGCATTTCTTTATAACCCACAAGCCAGTATTATCTTCATATAAATGTCTATCCTTTTGGGGCTCACTTTTCATCACTGCCAGCCACTCTGTGACCAGATCCTTTAACTTCTATTCAGAATGAATGAGTTGTGTCAAAGATGGGAGGGCCTCACCCTCTCTTTAATGGCCTGGACCTAGACCTCTATTACCAGAGAGCAGCTTTAAGCTCTAGTCTGAGATGCAGGGGTTTCATTGCCTCTGCTGTGTCCTCAGGCTGCCAGCCACATCCTAGTCTATTCTGACCAATACTGCACAGATTATGCATACCTTTTATTGCTGCTACCAGTGTCCCCAGCAGCTCTGCTGAGCAGTAGATGCAGTTTAGAAGAAACCAGCATATATTTCCTCTATTTGTGCAATATCCCACTGCAGAGAGGGGTTAGAGCACCTAGCCTAAAGGAGATGGGTACAGTGGTTAGGCTTTGTTTCCGCCTTCGTTGTTTTGCCTCGAAGAGCTGGTCAAAGCCTGAATGGTTTGTTGTCAGGAGAAGCTGCAGTTTCAGAAAAAATATAAAAGCTACCTAAAGATTTATCCTATTCTTTTTATATGAGATCATTCATGTGTAGATAGTTCAAATTCTAGTGTGCACCATTGCTCTAGGCAGCAGGAGCCTAAATAAATTTCTGACTTAGACTAACTGATTGTTTCATCAAGGCCACCTGATGATCTCACTGTTGGCCCTGTGTTTGGTGTTTGTGAATGGTCATGGGCATAGGGAACAGATGGACCTCACCAGAGGGTAGGTCTCTGAAAGTGGTGAACTATGCAAAGACAGGCTGATGTGTGAAAAATCGCAGGGTGGACGTTGTACCTGGAATTAAACTATGAAGCAGATAGTTTGCTTGCTAGCACCTGAAATTGCAGGCTCTGGGCACAGACAGGTTTCCAGCAAGAACTGTTGCAGCTAAAGGGAACCAGTGCAGGAGAGGCAGTGGGAGAACTTTGGACGTGACCATATTTGTCTTCATTTGAACAAAGATCATCAACACTTGGGCCTGCGTAGAAGGAATAATCCACCCCTGGGTCTTGGTGGAGAATAGCAGGTGGAAGAAAAGGGCTTGTCCTGGTTTGAGGTAAAACAGAACCAATTTTCTCTTCAGTAATTTTACTTTTTTTTACTCCATTGAGTGGAGACAAGACAGGTGAATTATGAGGACAGACAGGTCAGACTCAGTCACTGAGTTTCGTGCCTCTGGTCACACTTCCTTCAGATCTGTTGAGCCCTGGAGAGTGACATCTGTTACCAAAAGAGCAAGGAGAACAAGGCCCTCTGGGGAATTCTTAGCCACAAACAAGAAAATCTCTGTATTCCTCACCACCACAGAGGCTTTAGCCCTCCAGGCAGCCACAGTGGAAAGATTGAGTGAGGTGGCAAAAACTGTACAGCAGAGCAGAAATTAAAAGTACGCTGGTCAGAGCTGGGAAGGAGTTCAAGGCTTGAAGATTCCTCTTGCTGACTCACTCAGGGCAAGTCAAAGGCTTTTCCTGGCAAGTGCTGTTCACACATCCAGATTCTCAGCTTTCATTTAGAGAAGGAGTTGCGTTGAGTTCTCACAGGGCTGAAGAAAGCCGCTTCCTTAGCGGTGGTACCCACAGCGAGGTGCCAACCTCCCAGCGCTGCACGGCATTGCTGTAGCACAGCTGTCACTTGCTCAGCTCCTCTGCTGAGTGCAGAGGGATCACCAGTTCCCTGTTTTCCAGGGCTGCTGGTCAGAGCTGGCAGCGCAGCAGCAGAGCTGGCAAGCGTACCAGTTTCATGGAGCAGCAGGGGAAAACTCCAGAAGCAGCAGCAGCTTGCAGCCTGGAGCTGCTCATAGGAGCATGGGATGGGAGGGATCCAGCTCACCAAAACCACATCTGCAGTGGTGGTACTGGCCTTGTCCCAATATAGAGCAGATGAACTGAGCGCTAAAAGAGTCTGTTTTTCTCCACTGTCTATGAAGAGCTCCATGGGGGACTGGGCAATGCACCTCAGCTGTGAATACCCGTATCGCCTGTGTGAGTCCTACCTGGGGAGTCTAGGAAATCCAAAAAGCTAAAGAAGTGGTAAAGAAGCAGAAATACCTTTCTCTACCAAAGGACTTAAGAGGGTGGCAGCAAAATCTTCATCCCACAAGTAGGGACATATTAGAGGCAGCAGAAAAGAAAGCAGTCTCCAGAGAACCATCTTTGTGCTGGCCAGAAGCTAACTAGAAATGTGTTGGGCCAGAGAGGGGTCTACATGTAGTCTCTTAACAAGTATCCCAGTGCCTCTCTTTCCAGGTGGGTAAGAAGATAACTTCTGCAGTGAACCCGGTGACATCAGTCTAATCTTTTGTATGGTTTTAGGGTTCAGTTCTTCAATTTATGGGTGACTGGCAAATTCCCAAATGATATATGCCAGTGGGTGGGCAGGAGCATGGTTTAGCCCTGCCCCGGCTGCAGCGTAGTGCTACATCAAGCAAGAAGCTGTAAACCTGCCGTTGGTACCAGGCACTGGTCCTCCCCCTCCTGCTTGAATTGACCCAACTCTCTCAGCAATTGATGTGCACTGAGGCTGCACTCCAAAGAGGGTGTTCCTGCAGCCTCTTCTCATGCACGTATTTTGCATTATCTGTATATTATTTGCTTTATAGCAATTATTCCACTCTTTCATTATGCTGGATAAATGAGAGTTCACTGTAATTAAAAGGTGTTAGCTAACCTACCTAAAAAGAATTGGCCTTACCTAGGCAGAGCTTTTGGGCCCAAACAATACGTTAAAACACGTTCAAACCATATATTCCTGTCAGCCTTTATAACCAAGAGTGCACACTGCTATTTGTTTCCGTAAGCTGGTAAGGATAGACTGAAAGATTATATGCTGCTGGGTTTTCGGCCAGAGGAACTCTGGACACATCAATATGGGCCTGCTGAGCTTTTCCTGGTGTTGGGACAATTCATCCTTGTCACAGTAACTCGAATTGTCTCCTTATCTTCCCTGGTGGCTTTTAGATCTGCACAATAGTAACTGGGGATTCATCCCCTCTACTTGTGTTTAAGGCCTTAATTAAGACAATTAGCTGGTAAATAATAGAGAAATCTTTGGGTACATGAATCGCCCGCTGTAGGTGCTGTTCTCCCCCCAAGGACTACGGGAGACCCAGCTAAAGGCTCAACTTGAACTCCCATACGCAGGACTGTTTAGCAAACCTCTTTGTGTTCCAGTCTAGGGGCTACATCTTCATAGGGAACTCACAGCTGGGTTCTCTGAAGTGTTTTGACTCCATTCCTGC
>NW_009649167.1:2578095-2590752 GCF_000708025.1 Charadrius vociferus | reverse complement strand
TGCTCTTGCTCCTGATACGTCAGAATCCACGATAATTTGGGTCAGCTTTAGGTTTCTTAATGCAGCAATGTTGTTACAGCACTGACAGTATGAGATGTAAACGAAGAAAGTTTGTGTAGAGGGGCAATATCTTCTATTAGACCAATTTTTACATGGATTTATTTGGATTTCAATTTTCTGACCTGAGTTTTTCATGTCTTAAGTACCAACCATTGACATTTGCCTCCTCATGCTAGATCTTTTCTAACTATATTGTGAGAGCTAAATGAATATTGCTGCAATATTTGAATTGCCATTTACATTTCCTTTTAAAGATCCCACCGTCTGGCTGGCAGCATTTTCAAGTACCTGAAAACCTTTTAAATCTAGTGTCTAACTTCTTGTCTGTGCTTCCTTTTGCCTGTCTGTAAAATGCTGGCAGTAAAATACGCAGTGTATTGTGGAGCACTATTAATTGTTATTAAACTTAGCTGTGGTTTTGGCAAATCCTGGTGATAATATTTAGCAAAATTCTGACATTCAGTCTTTCAGGAATGAAGGAATAGGTAATTTTGAGGGGGAGAAGTGTGCCACTTGCATTTCTGTAAGAGGGCTGTGTGTGCATGCTGTACTTGTGAATTTTGTGGCACCTTGCTCAAGTCATGAATGAGTCCATATTTAGCATATGGAATTGCTGCAACTGGCTGCAAACCTGGAAAAAAAAAGATCCAAGAATCAGCTTTTGATTTTTGTTTTTGGGCAGGTTTGTTGCTCTTCAATGACTTGTATATAGACAGCAATATTTGGGCAGCATGGAATATGCTTCTTTTTAACTTTCCAAGAGATATACTTTCAAGAGTGCAGTTATAATCAATTTTTTTCTGGTTTTGTTTTTATTTTCAGTCCTACCTCCTGTACTCGTTCCAAGACACAGCGAGTTTAACCCTCACCTCAGCCTCCTCGCCAAGTTTCGAAACACTTCTCTGCACAGCGAGCCACTGATGCCCCACAATGCCACCTATCCTGATTCTTTCCAGCATCCTCCATGCACCCCTTTTCCATCATCACCCAGCCACATGTTCTCCCAGTCGCCTAACAGCATCAGCTACCCCAACTCACCAGGAAGCTCTTCTGGACCAGGAAGTCCCTATCAGCTCACAGGTAAGAATGAGCTTTCAGACATCCTGACTGAGGTAGTTGAGGTTCTTGCCAGGGTTTGGGTTCATGTGCCAGTTCTGCGTGTTCCCCCCAGGCTGTAGCTGCAGATTGAAATGTTGGACAGAATGGATTTGGAATGTGGTTTCTTGTGACTGTCTCTTAGTATTGTCTCCCAGTCCTTCTGATGGATGCTCAGTGGACTAAGAATTGTAGTCATCCCACTCCTAGAAGTGCCTGGATGAGATTTCATGATTACTGTAAGGGGGAAGTTGAGGAGAGGAGCAGGTGTGCCAGGCCACCTTCTACCTAAAGCTGCCCGTCCAAGCTTCTCATACAACCCACAAAAAAAAAGAGCACTTGCAACACCTAAGTTAGGCACCTCTAATAGAGGTAGTGAGCGTAGGAACCTTTAGAAATTCCATCAAGAGAGAAAGGATGAAATGAGGAAATTGGTACGCAGAAATAATTTTAAATATAAGGTGATCCCACTGGCTGTATAAACTTCAAGGTGTTTAACAATCTGGCCCAACACTTGGTGAAGCCACCAGGAGAATCCTATGGCTTTGGAACGTGTTTCATCAGCTCCACAGTTAGCACGGTTCATGGAACGTGTTTCATCAGCTCCACAGTTCTGAGGTCAGCACGGTTATTGCCACTCAGGTTGTTTGTGTTGTGAACTCCTTACTTAGGACTGCTCTAACCACCTGAGAATTTAACTCTGCTTTTGCTGTTAAATATACCAAGAAGGTGTCATGCAACACAGCTGAGAGCTAGCTTTAATATCAAAACATGGTTCAGATCCACTTCTGGACTTTGTTGTAACTCAAATACTTTCAACGATCTCAGCTTTTTCACAAAGATGAATTCAGGTCAGAATGTTGTAGCTTAATGTTTTAATGTCTCAACTAAAAAACATTTAAATTCATGTCTTTAATGATGTGCCTATTTTGATTTTAAGTGCAAGAAAAGTGTCTATTTTTACAAGGTATTTCTAGTGTTTGAACTTCCTTTTAAGCTGGACACTTTCAACATATTGTGATGTTTTTCCTTCCCTCTCCATTCATTGAATGGACCTTCATTCATTTCTTTTCTAGATCTGTACTTTAGATTAAATCATATTTAGCAACATGGAAACCTTTCAGCAAGTAGTAGGACTTGTTTGTCTTCTCCCATCTTTTTCTTTCACCTCTGTGTAACCAAGCTGGATTCAGTGGAGCTAGTCCTGACAGGTAAATCAGGCCCATTCCAACTATTTAATGACTCTGACTCGTGCATTTAACTGAACTTGGGACTTTGCAAAGCTACTTAAAAATGGAAATGGCTCAACCTGAGCTTCAGTATATCACAGCACACAGCATGCTGATAAGCATAATTTGCCTGTGTAACAATCAGGGATGGAAGACTATCTAAAGCAAACTGGAGTTACATCAAGAACCTTGAGTGGGATTGGTGTGACCAAATACAGATGTCAACAATGCAAATTTCTACATCTCATGCAATTGTCTATACTCTCTCTGTAATCAGTGGAGAAAAACAGGCACTCCTAGAACAAGATTCATTGCATCTGAAGGTGTATGTCTAAAGTAGCAATGCACTGTGTCTGCAGGTGCCCGTTTTTCTTCAGTGGGTATAAGGAGCACTTATGGTGACTGGCTTTGGTGTAGACATCAAAAATACCTGTATAACCACATTATATTCCTTTCTGTGACCTGTATTCTCTTCCTCTCTTTCCTGATTTTGTTTTACTATTCTAACTTGTTGCATTTTCTGTGGGAGGGTTATGCCATCTGTATGTTAGAAATATCATATAGTGTATGAAATTCCTGAATCCTGAACAATGCTTACATAGAGTAACTTCCCTGTGCAGTACTTAACTTGGAAGATTCAGTGGTTATCTTATGAGACAGTCCACGTTTATCCACTCTGGGTGAAGTTGCTCTGTTTTGAGGGCCAGCCAATAGACCCCGAACACAAAAGGAAATTTCAACCTGGAACCAAGTTAAACCCTGGTCTTCTTAAAGAGCTCCTTAGTTCTGCAAGCTCCTATATGGCTCTAATTTACACATAAGACCACTGACTTTATGTTCAAATGAATAAAACTACATGCTTTTAGTGCTTACACAGTGAATGTCGGCGTCTTCTAAAAAAAATAAGAACTTCTTTTTTCTTTGGCTTTCTAAAGCTTTTTGTCTTTCTTGAGAATCCCCACTATAAAGTCACCTTCTGTTTTCTAGCTTACTGTGCCATAAATGAAACAAATCAGGAGCTGGACAGGTTATGAGATGATACTTTTTCTCCATATTTTTTCATCACATCCATTGCTCTTTGATGGGAGACTGAACAGACCAGAAGAGGGCCAGCCTTCCCTTGTAGGACAGAGGTAAAAAGGACAAATCTGAAGGGAGTTTTGCCAAGTCTGACTTTAGAGTGTAAAGGCTTTCCATAGGCTTTTTTTATAGCCTGTGAAGAAAGAGAGCCTTCTCCCAGGGGATCAATTAAAGTTAGCTTCTGCTCTTAAATCATCCTCTTCAAGTTTGAAATTTGCAAGAGAAGTCTGGAACTGAAGGATCAAACTGCGTTACTTTCTTAGGGTAACAACTGGTGTTAAGAGAGAGATTGACTGGGCACGGGTCTAGGCCCTGCTGTGACTTTCCCTCTCTCTTTCAAGTGCAAAGTGCCCAACATGACAGCCCTTCCTTCCCATCCTCCCTGAACATGTAATGGTCTTAATCTGGAGACTGACGGGAGGTCAGATTCAGATTTGTGCTCTGTTTCCAGCCGTTCTCTAGCTAAACGATGCTGAAGAAGCCTTAAGTATTCACCAGGAAAAGCCGGGGAGAATTTACCAACATACTGATTTAGGCATCTTTTCTTTCTTTTCTTTCTTTCCTTCTTTTGAATAGTGGAAACTCCACCCCCACCTTACCATGCAAGAGAACCTCCAGGAACCCACAATGGGCGGTCCATGGATGCATTAGCTGAAAGTCAACTAGTGCTGTCTTTGCCCAATGGAGGTAAATCTGCCGATGGAGAAGCTGAAAGTAAATAACCATTTGTACTATTCTTCAAAGAAAACCTGTTAAGCAAAAAATTATTGTTTGAACAATAAGGTTCAGTGATCTGTAATAATAGGTTTCAGACAGCTTTGCAGTAAGGCTATGTACTAGACCCATCCATTAGCTAGCAGAATAGGTTGATTTAAGAATTCGGTGAATTATGTGTGAAGTTACAGAGTTTAGACCTTATTTGCATCCATGGACTATTACAGTTAGAAAGCTGTTAATGAAAGCAAACACTGTTATCTACGTTGTAAAAACAAAGTTATCAAATCAAGGATGGTGAGGCAATATAACACACAAGAACACTATCAATATCAGAACTGATTTATTTATCACCTTCAGTTCTGGGTTTCAAGTACTTTAAAGCCTTGTGGTTGGGAACTTTCTTATTGCCATCTTTGTATTAATGTTACATTACTGGCTGGCTAGAAAAGGACATGTTCTAGTGAAGTACAAAGAGACTTCTAGAGAAGGCCAAGCTCTTTGTCCTCTTACAAGAATACTTTAGTGGGAGAGGGCATGGGTGTTCAAATTAGAAGGGTCTGGGATCCTCCTTGCTCCCCTTAAAGCAACTTCATGACCTCTCCAGCATGGTCTTCGCTACCTCCAGACTAGTAGTGGCAGGTGATGCCTCCACCATTCAAAGCCCTTTGCTGCAGAGCAGCAAGGGGAAATAGAGTTCCTCTGGTGGGTTTTCCTTTGGCTTCCTGCTGCTGAGAAGGAAAAATCACCATTGTTCTTTTAGTCCAGCATATTGTAGTCCTAAATAAATGTCCTTTATGGCATGAGGACTGAAAACTGTGCACACACACACATTTAAAAAATAATGCCAGCATTCTGAAACAGTGAGCAACATCTAAGTATCACAGAACTGGAGCAGAAGGAAGGTGAGAGTGATAGTGCTAATTACAGATGGGCACACAGAATGGCCAGATAATAACTAGTTATCAGACACCAATATTTTTAAATAAATTGTTGAGATACTTTAATCTCTTTACCATAGTTTACCATCCATGATCACTGCCCTAGTGAATATTAGTTTCCAGTTTATTAGAGGTTATGCACAGAGGTGCTCTCGGGGCAGAAGGTCTCACATGCCTCTGGTGGGCAGGCAGGATAAGGTTTCCCACTAATTTCTTTAGGATGAATGAGACTCAGAGATTCTGTTACATTTTTGAGTCTTTCTCTGTCTCTGAGTTAGAAAACCAGGGTAGGGGTAGATCCAAAGAAATTACCGTGCTGACATTTCAGCTTACGGTCCCACATGGAAGTGGAAAGCCCCAAAGCATGTTAAAAATTGGGGGGAGTGATTGATTACTACTGAACTTCAGAGTTTGGTATTAAGCTGAAGGCTTGGCTCAGTTTTGACTTGCTTTGAGCCCGTCTATCATCCCTAGCTCCTGCTGGTCTGCAGAGCAGATGTATCCCTTGCTATTTTCAGTGTAGAGATTGGGCCCCAGTTCAGCAAGGAATGTCAGCATGTGCTTAATTTAATGCAGCAGAGTTATCACTTTTAAGAACAAGTGGGACTCCTCAGAGGCTTAGAGTTAAGCTGGTGTATCAGCCCTTTGCATGTTTGGGGCTTCAGTCATAAAATTAAGAAGAAACAGAAGCTGCTGTTGAGATAAAAAGTGAGACATAAGTGACTGTGTAGATGAAGAGCTGGGTAGGGGGGTGGGGGGTGGGGGGGAAGTAGGAAAGAAGATAGAGAATGATTGTTTAAAAAATATTTCTGAGACCTGAGCAGCTGATTAATTTTATTTCCTACAGACTTTCGACCTGTTTGCTATGAGGAACCCCAGCATTGGTGCTCAGTTGCCTACTATGAACTCAACAACCGGGTAGGGGAGACTTTCCAGGCTTCCTCCCGAAGTATCCTTATAGATGGATTTACAGATCCCTCAAATAACAAAAACAGGTTCTGCCTGGGACTGCTCTCAAACGTAAACCGCAACTCTACTATAGAAAACACCAGGAGACACATAGGAAAAGGTAAGAGGAAATCCCTTCTCCTTGGGAATATTCAGAGCTTGAAAGAACTGTGCGTTGCATTAACAAACCTAGCTGACTTGTCAGATGTGCTTGTCTTAAAACCAAAGCTCTGAGATTACTTCAGAAATAGAAGAAAAGCAGCTGATTCTTTTCTGACTGGATAACAATCAGCAGAGTAGCTCCTTACAAAAGCTATTTACTTGGCCAGCGAAGAGAAAAATGTTGTTTATAGTTGTGTGTTCTAATTTAGCAGTATGTATTTTCATTTTATTTATTAGAGCTTCTGGCAGCTGGGAATATTGCCATTGAAATGCCACTAAAAGGATAATTGCTGGTGCCTCAGGGCTGGTTCTCCTACCACCAAATAACAAAGGGAGATGGATGAAACACTTAGTAGTTGAGTTATTTAGCTGAAGAACTCTACCAGAGTTGCCTTTGTAGCTTTCTCCCCCACTACCAGTCTGATTCCCTGCCTTGTCAACTTCTTGACAGTAAAACTGTCTTGGATTCTCCCTTCAGCAGTTCCCCTTGTATGCTCCACTTCTGGTGTACGTATACGCTGTGCACTCAGGAGTATATGCTACTGGTGACAAATACGGGGAGACCATACCTGGGCACGTGTGGTCACACACACTCCATCCCAGCTCACCAGGCCTGTGTAGGGCCTGATATTCTCCCAGAACTTGCTGTTGTTTGTGGCAATGAGTCAGAAGCCCTGTACTGGCCACTTCTCTGTGCAGATGAAGCTTTACCTGTTCTGGTATATCCAGTCTAGACTCATTATCTTGCCAACCCAGCCTCTCACCAGTAGCTGCCTGGGAATGGATTTCCCACTGGGCTAATTAACTCTAATTGTTCCACTCCTATTATCTTGTCAACCTCACCTCATTTCCCAGGCCTAGAGCAGTATTTTAATTGGCTCTTGATAGTCTAGTGTTGAATGACTGAATACGAGGAAACTCTGAGACAAGTGTGACATAGTTTTTATAAACAACAGTGAACCTGAAGGCTACTACAGGAGATGTGTTTATCTCTTGCGCTTTTCTCTAGAAAGGAAAGCACTGGTGTTGCAGATGTGCTGTGTGAAGTCAGCGTGATGCTACAAGTGTCTCTCATAGTAGTTTGTTGTGAGGGGTGGAAATGAGTTGTACCTCTAGTTCTAACTTAGAAAATAAGGCAAAGCTTCTCTATCAGCATAAGCTGTCAGAGGGGTGTAGATCAAAGCTGAGCCCAGCCTTAAAAGAAGAATGACAAAAGATCCCAGTCAGAACTGTCATTTGAGGATGTTACATTCTGTGACTTTCTGCCCCAAAAGAGGAAGAGACAGAACAGGAAGAAAATGAGGTAAATGCTAATGGTCCTCATCCATTCAAATCTGAAGATCTGTCTTCATTGATTAAAAGTCTTTTAAAGTTCTACACTAGGAAACTGCCCAAGGGAAGGGAGCAGGTTGCCCAGAGAGGAGCTTAGTATATCAGAGATCCTTAATTTTACTGTTCTTCCTTGTTTATGCAAATCTTAAAAAAACATGTTCAGGTGGAATAGAAGTGTCACCAGTACAGGCCTGCAGAAGAGCACAGAGCAGCTCCAAAAGTGTGTAGTTCAAAGGCATTCTGGACAGATGAAAGCTACTGAAATGGATACAATTGTCACATGTTAACAGGGGAGAAAAAAGAGTGAGTAAACAAGATTAGCTCAGTAGGATAAGGATATGTGATTGAATTGTCATCTAGTGTATCAGCGTGAAATGGTTTCCTGGAAATACCACATCAAAGCTAAAAACAATCCAGAACACAATGCAACATCTACTAGCAATTGGACCTGTTTCAGCAGTCAGACTTCAAGGACAAAAAGGGGACTTCTGATCGAGTGTCAAAAAGATGTGGATGCTTGGAGACTGTTGAATTTCCAGTTTCTGCAAAAAGTAATGAAATCCCACTAAAACATATGGACCCTTGATTTGGTCTTCTGCAAATATGTATTCAGCTACTTGGCTTCCTTGAGGGTGCTTGTCTCTGCAAATGAATACCAGAAGAATAGAAATACATGCTGACATTTCATTACTGATGTATTTATTGCTTTTAAAAAGTCCACAAGGAAAAAGCAAATTGTAGCCTCTGCTTTCAGAAGTGACTATGGTGTTTTTGTTACTGCAGTACGCAGTTTGGGCAATGCCTTTGAAAGCATTCGTTTTTTTCAGAAGTCGCATTACTCAATATACTCCGAAAACCCAGACTTTGAAGCTTTTCACCTTAGCACCCAGGTGCGTGGTCACCCTAAACAAGTAGCCACACCTGAAGATTTGAAATGCAGTGAACATTTATGTCCTTATTCTTCTCTCCCTATCCTGTGTTCTCACTCTGTTTATTTTATAAAGTTATATGGAGTCCATCAAGATCCTTCCCTTTTATCCATCTTCCAGAGAAGGGAAAGGAGACATAGGTCAAGTAAGAGCAGTCACAATGTGCAGCACCCCATGATGCAGTTGGACTGGAGCTGACAACTGGTCTAATGGAGCTGTCATCTCACCCGTGTTCCCAGTGCAATACTAGCGTGTGCCCTGCACCACACCCCCCTGCCACTCACATCTAATTTGAGAGCTCGTGAGTGCATAGAAGTAAAAGTCAAGTGATGGCTTGAAGACAGACTTCAAGGTTCCTCTCTGAGTCACTCTGGAAGTCTATGGGAGAGCGTACTTTTCCCAGATTCTTTTCCCACTCAACCTGCTTTTCCCTGAGCCTTTCCCACTTGTGTTCAGAGGCTGTTTTTGTCCTAAGGATGTGCTGCTGCCCCTTGCTGTCATGACCACAGAATGATGAGCAGGCTGGGAATATGTAACCAGTCTTTTTTGTATGAAAGACAACAGGAATAAAACTAATTACAACTGGATTATTAAAGCATAGTTATCACTAGCTTTCCAGGCAGTTCACTGAGACTCTGTGAACATGTGCATTTGTATGTAAGGGTTTGAATGCCATACCTGGGAACAGAGAGGAGGATTTTACTTTTATTTAGTGGTGTTTTTTATGAGAACAAAGAGCTGAGTTCTTCCACCTCTCTTGGCCATGGGAGGGGTTCATCTCACCTAATCTAGCCATGGGAAGGGTGAATGTCTGAGCATCTTCACAGGATGACTCGCCCCCCTTCAGGGTGTGGTTTCATGCTCACATTTAAGCAGTCTGGGTCCCCATTGCCACCCTTCCACTGATGAAGATCTCACTGCAAATAAATCTTTTGTTTTCTTTTGTTTGTTTTTAATTTTATTAGCTGGTTCAGTTCCCCAGTCTGTATGGCTGCCCAGTCCCCAGCCATTGCTGCCAGCCTGAAAGCAGGTGTGGTAAGAGGCAGCAGGGGCAGGGAACAAGAGAGCCTTTTCAGCACCTGCAAAGACTTCCATCAGTTTAAGCTGGCAGTTAAGCCTGCACTCTGTAGCAGATGGAGTGAATCATCTGATCGTACAGTGCCTTTCGTCATCTGTCAGCTAGAGAAGGCATCTACACAATTAGCTTACACAAGATCCCTAACTTTAAGGTTACTGAATTGGGCTAAGATAAATTCTCTCACCAATTTAGGTGTATTTTCATGCAAGCAGACGTCCTGAGGGGACCAGAATCTTTGAATGGGTAGAAATGCTTCCATCTTCATTTCCCCAAGGCACGGTAAAAATTTGAGAGTTAGTGTTGGTAAGTCACTCAGGCACTGAAAAGTCCAGAAGGAAGTCAGTCGTTTTCTTGCTAAAGGTCACTTTGAACAGGATCTTATGAGTAAGTCATGTCATGTAAATTCAAATACATAGTTCTGATGTGATGTATAAAACAAAATACAGAAAAGCTATTTTAAGTACACGCCATGCTGTGTTTGAACTGCATGAGATAGGATCCTGTAGTAAAAAGATAGCGTGCAGCGAAGTGGGTCTTGGTCAGCGTACATGTGCTCTACAGTGAAAATAGATTTAGATGTGTAATGCATAACAGATTTGTCAGTTCTTTGACTGTTTTGATCCACACTTTGTACATGGTTGACATATGTTCGACATTTATGTGTGTGTGTATGTATGTGCGTGTGTGTGTCATAAAGTACTATGCTGTTCGGTTAAAGAAGTAAACCAACCTTCACTGAGAAACAAGGCAGCACATCATGTCCCAAGATTTTTTTTCTCCTAGACCAGTACCTCCAAATGGCATTTATAACAGTTTCCTCTTAAAGTTGGTGGGTCTGTTGTACAGATACACGGATATGCACACAGTTTACTGTCTTTTAAAAGTCCATGTATAAAGACTGAGTGCTTGGAATGGTCCTGGGGTTGTATGCCCACACCAGTAAAATAGATAGAGAATTACTGGTATGCGTTGTGAACAATGGAGAAATAATATATGTGGGGTTTTTTTTTCAAGGTGTTCATCTTTACTACGTTGGTGGGGAAGTTTATGCTGAATGTGTCAGTGACAGCAGTATTTTTGTGCAAAGCCGCAACTGTAACTATCAGCATGGTTTCCACCCGGCCACTGTCTGCAAGATTCCCAGTGGCTGCAGCCTCAAGATCTTCAACAATCAGCTCTTCGCGCAGCTGCTTGCCCAGTCAGTCAATCATGGTTTTGAAGTGGTGTATGAGCTGACCAAGATGTGTACTATTCGGATGAGCTTTGTTAAAGTAAGGATTCTTTGTTTTCTCCTGCATTTCTGAAAAGGCAAATCCCATCACTTGCTGGCTTTGGTGCAAAACTAGACCCCATCAAATCCTTCCCAAGTGGGGATTTAGACACCCAGCTTGCAAATAGCAATTCAGACTGCCTGTTTTCCAGTATTGCCTTAAACTTCTAGGTGCTTAAAATCAGTAGCTTTTGTGGTCAACCTGGAAATTTCTTACATTCCAAAAATTAGGTATTCCATACACTTTTTGTGGAAAATAAGCAGAGATTGAATGGTGATGTTCTCCCATTGACTGCAGAAAGAGCTCAACTTAGAGGGGTTTAGCAACATGTAAATTTAGTAGCACATATCCTAGGCGGTTGTGATCTCTCCTATCATTACCAGTTTGCAGTAGAGCTTGGTAGAGCCATAGATCTGAAAAAAACGTCCTTATGTCTCTAGACTGATTTACAGTCTCACCATTACTATAGACTGGTATACATGGTCTCAGTCAAGAAACACTGGGTCTTCCTTCAGCCCACACTGAGCTTGCTGGGAATTGTTGTTTGCCACTGGTCTGATCCTTGGCAAGAGATTGTCTTAATTTCTGATGACATTCATCTGGCCAGCCACACTACCAGAAGGGCTTCTGGCAAGCAGAATACAAAACCCAAAAGAACATTGGACCTCCCCCCTGTTATTTGGAAGAGACAGGAGACCACCAAAGCCATTACTGTTTCCGTGTCTTTCATATCTGAACTTTGCGGTCTGACTGCTGTGTGTGGAATGTATCAGTCTTTGTGGGAGTTTCTTAAATTTTCTGAATGGCCTTCTCACCAGGATGAAATCTCTTGACTTCTTTTAGCCCTTAGGGTTTATTTAGGTGTCTATTGCAGCATCTAAACCCCAGAGAACGGTGAGTATTTCAAGACTGTTTACAGATTCGCTAGACTGACTTCCTCTTGTACTGCTGGGGAGAGCTGGCAGCAATGTTCAGCCTGCAAACTGCAGAAGTTGTACCATTAGAAGCAAGTTGGTCCTGCTAGGTACCATAAGAAGTGGCTTGAGTATGTCCGTTTGGCTTGCAGATTTGGTTTTATACAAATGACTGAATCAAGCTGATTGAATTCACATTTAAGATACTGCAAAACTGCTTGAGGCTCAAGCCTAGTTCCCCTATGTTCTGCAAAGCAGATGAGTTGAGCCCCACACGCCTTTCTGGTTCTGACTTTTTCCAGCCATCCTTGGGGACCCATCTCCTTAAGTCTCGGAGAGCATTAAGAAGGACCTGTAATTTTTCCCAAGAATCCAAGCCAAAATCTCTCTGCTCGTGACCACGCTGCTGCTTTTTTCTTGGGAAGGAACTGACATCTCATTCACACGCAAGCATTAGGGGAAAAAAAGAAAGCAAGAAACCCAACAAACAGCATTTTCTTTAATGGAAGACGTGAATGGGCATGTTGTTTATAAAGGCAGTGTAGCCAGTTATGCAATATTTTCATTATCTCAGCAACTCAGGGGTAATCTCTTTGATGTGTTATCTGCCTCCATGCCCAACATGGCAACAGAAATGGTGGTGTTGATGCACTAAATAGTGCTGCTGCCATATTATCACCTTGCTTTGTTGAAACAATAGCAGCCACTATAGTGCCTCAGGCACCAGAAGACCAGCTCAAGGAGTTATTTTGAACCCTTTCCCATGACCTTTGGAATATGGCTATGCAAATCTCACCTAGGCTCTTCCTTCCTGGCCTGTAAAAACCCTTTTCTGTGCTCAGTCTTCTCAAATTAGTTGTCTCCCAAAGTGTGAGCCCTGATGTGTTCAGTGTGGGGACAGGAA
>NW_009649167.1:2559622-2578053 GCF_000708025.1 Charadrius vociferus | reverse complement strand
GAATGCCGCTGGGTGTTGGGTGTGCAGTGCACAGAGGAGTGTGTTGTCTGTCAGAGCCACACACCAGGAGGGCCCAGGGGCAGGGCAGCCCTGTGGCTTCTCCCCTCATTCCTGACCAGATGCTGATGGTCACCTACCACCCACAGGGCAAGCCGAGCCAAAGGGCTGGAGACCCTGCCTCTACCCCTCCAGTGCTTGAGCTGGGAGGCAGGGATGGGTAGGGACCACAACATGAGAGGCTTACCCAGGACTGTACCATCATCTGGAGGCAGGATATGGGATGGGGAGGTGAAGGGCCTGTCCTCTCTGGTACCCTTTGTGTGCCCACTGAGCAGCTGGCAGGAGCTCAACCCTCAGGCAAATGTGAGTGTATCACCAGTGAGAGCAGACAGCAGTTGCCATACGCTTCGTGCTGCTGATAACCAAAACAGGATGGCTGTTGTCCCCTCTCCACAGATGAGGCAGCTGAAGCACAAAGTGGAGAGACAAAGAGTTTCTCCAAGCCAGGGTCTGAACCCAGCACCCTCCCTCCCATATTTCCCCGGGTCTCGGGGCTAAGGGGACAAGCCAGCAGACTTGGCTGTGCTCTCCAGCACGAGGCAGCTCAGCGCTCTGGGACATGCCTGGACCCTGGTCTGGAGAGAGCTGTTGCCCACAGGAGGTGGGAAGGGCTGGCAGGAGCAGCAGAACCCCTCGGCTGATCTTCCCCGTGCCAAAGGGGACGTCTCCCTGTGGCGGGTATCGGTGTCCTCTTCCCACCATCAGCGCAAAACACCACCAACAGCTTTGCAAGTTGTTTGCAAGTTTGTTCATTTTATTCCCTCGTTAAGAGCACTCCACCTCCCAGTTCATTTCAGCCCCAGGGATGAAGGAGGCTACCTGTGGCTCAGGAGTGATGTACGGGAGGCACAGGGGGTCCTGCCCTCTTAGCATTTTCCCTGCTGGCAGCTCCAGCCGCCAGCATGGGCTGGGGAAGGTGACTGTGAGTGCCTGGGAGTTGCCAGCAGAGGGAGATGGCCAACCACCGACGTGCACTCCCACACTCCTCCAAATCGAGCAGGTTGCATCTGCAACTTGGCATTCCTATTCACAGATTCACAGAATGGTCAGGGTTGGAAGGGACCTCTGGAGATCAATCTAGTCCAACCCCTCTGCGGCTTTTGCGTCCTGCCAGTCAGCAGAGATGCACCGACCCCTCTGACACCTGCCTTTCTGGCTGTGTATCTTCACTGCAGCAGAGTACTTAAGACTTCACAAACTCAAGCCTGACTGTGCTGGTTTAGAGAGTGGCATTTTATGCAAACGTTTCCAGAACATAAATCCGAGGTGCCTGTGAACACAGGCCCTTCCCAGCCTGATACATGCTCTGCAGGTCAGAAAAATGCTGCCTGATTGAAAGTACTCTTTGGGCTTCGGTGGGTCCATATCTTACTCTTCTGCTTTCTTGATGCTTTTCTTCATTAAGTAGAAGTAGATTTTATCCAGACCACTTATTATGGCATTTAGTTTTGGTGTTGATCCTGGGTTTGCAGCTGATCGTTCTAGAGAAGTGGGTTCTAGCAGCCTCAGTTGCCTGAATTGTTCAGTGCTCCACAATTTATGTACCTTTGGCAGGCATCAATTTTAATATACCTCCATGTCCTTTTCTTCGTGACAACAATATCACCTGCCTGAGTAGTGTAATGATAGGGAAGGTTCAGCTTCTCTGATCAGCAGCCCACAAATGAAGAACCTCATCCTGCAGTGGGACCGCGTTTTGCACATTGCCCTATGGAAATCCGAGTTCAGTTCTGGCAGTGAGACAGCCGGTTAGCTGTGAGACTTTGGGCTGTGACTTGGATGTCTTGTGGTGCTGTGAAATCAGTGTCTGCCTTAACAAGCAGATGCTGTGCCCGCTTGAGGCGCAGGGACTTCTGGTTCTCTTTTCTCCCTGTCAAAACTGCATCCCCATCTTCTGTCAGAGGCTCCATGTCTCTTATCTCCCTGAAAAAGCTGGAGAAGTTACTACAGGACTTCCCACAGCAGACAAGCAGGAACTCCCATGGGAAAAGAGGACATGTTCAAGGATAGAAAACCTATGGAAAATGTCTATACATAGGTTAGGTATGGTACATAGGAAACTTGCTGGAAGTTTCCAGAAGTTCAGATAAATACCTAGAACTTCTCAGACTCGTAGGATGCGTCTCTACCAAGAAGTGAAACAGTGCCCAGGATCATTCCCAGTTCCCGTTAAAGTGTTATGACAGGGCCTGGCCTGCTTTTCCTCTGTGCCAGACAGCAGTCTGGCAGACTTTCCTGCGCACGTCTCTGGGGTGCGAACAGCAGGGACCGTTCCCCATGGGCTGTTTGCAGGCAGCCAAGCTTGGAAACAGGCCTTTCCATGCCAGTTGGTCTCAGCACCCTGGAAGTGTGACTGAGCATTTTTAATTTAATAGTATAGAGACCCTGGCAACTGTGATAACAATGACCTTAAAAAGGAGCAAAGCTTCTAGAGAAAATTATCCCTAGGGAAGCGCATTCAGTCTTGGGAGCTTGGGTGATGGACTGCCTGTAGTTGTGTTAGACTCTTAGCACTGGAGTTGTGATTTAATATTGGTTTTTTATTTTAAAGAAAACCTCACTTTTTGGTCCTTTGATGTTTTTATAGGGCTGGGGAGCAGAGTATCATCGCCAAGATGTTACAAGCACGCCCTGCTGGATCGAGATCCACCTTCATGGACCATTGCAATGGCTGGATAAGGTGTTGACACAGATGGGCTCACCTCATAACCCCATCTCCTCAGTCTCTTAAGAATCATCTCTAGAATTCCCTTAGGATGGATGCTATTGCAGGCAGTGGCTTACAGGATTTCCAGTGAACAGAAGCTTCTATATGTAGATGTATGTAGATGTAAATATATCTATACATAGTCTCCCTTTTTTTTTTCCATGCTACGTTTTTGTGGTTTCTAGTTACTCTGATGCCAGTATAATAAGTTTAGAAATTCAGGTATAGCGTATCTGTTCTCTAGTACAAAATAAGCCAAATTCCTGCAAAAGTGTCAAACATTTCCTGTGAGCATCTTCATTCCCCAGCCAAGCCAGTAAACGGTGCGAATTGTCAGCACTTCCACATGGATTCAGAAACCTGGCTGTAGCTGTTCCTAGTAGGTGAAATTCACCCCTCTGCAGGCAACCAAAGTCAGATCTCTGCACCGTTTCTATCCATTTTACATCCTAATTTCAGGTCTAAAAGAGGACCTTAGGTGGTGCACAGGACTTATGCATAGAGATGACTTTCATCCAGTGAACTGAAGGACTAAACTGCAATTCCAGTCTGTCTCCCTACTGCAAAGAGTGATGGGACAACAGATCCTCTGAGGAGCTGAGGCACCACTGTCTCCCCTAGGATTTGGCAGGAGGAGAGAGCCCTCGGGACGCGTTCAGCACTGGAGCCTTATCAGAGCATTCTGGACACATCCGAGTAGTCTGATACTGTTAACACGGTAGTGTATGGTACTGCTGCACTGAAAAGCAACAAGCTCCTAAGAAAAAAAAAAAAGAGAATTAGAAATATATGTTAAAAACTAATTAACTTCCAGTGCTTTTTTGCAAAGTACATACATACTTGCATATGTATCTGGCATGTAAACTGAATCCTATCTATTATACAGTATTGATGTAGTTTGTTTTAAAGTTAGGACTGTCTGTAGTTAGGCTACTGTGCTGATATCAAGGGTACGTCTAAAAGGGACTTGAACTGTGATTCAAAAAAGGGAAATGAAGTGTGGATTGAAGAACCGAATAATTACTTTATCATTCTTCTTGGCATGGTCTCTGTACTGGAAACAGGAAGCCCCACGCTCACGGGATGCAAAGAGAAGGAGGTGGGAGTCAGCCACGTCCATCCCCTGCACTGGACCGGTCCTCGCAATGTGACTGCGACGCTCGGGTTTGACAGAGGGGGCTTCCCTGCCGGTCACTTCGTACATCCCCATGGATGGTTTCTCACCTTAGATACAGGCTTCATCATTTGCAGTGCTTTTGCCAGAGGATGGTGAGGAAGTGTAAGCCACGAACAAGCGAAAAGTGAATCTGTGTCTTGTCTGGGGTCCTTCTGTAGGCAGGGAAACCTGTTGCCCATATTCTCATCCACAGAGCCAACCTTACAAAATGCTGTTCACTTGGTAACCTTTTCTGAGGAGGCAGGTGAAACTCTTAGTACATTTTGATGGTCATTACCTTGCTGAAAAGGTGGAGGATTATTTCTTTCCAGGCGTAACAGTCCACTGAAAATTGTTTTGCTTTAAGGGTGAGAAAGAGTGATAACTTCTCCAATCTCCTTCCTGCTTAGAACACACCAGAAGTATCCCAAGTAAAAAAAAAAAGTTTTACAGAATGTTTCTTTTCTTCTCACAAAATATCTGGTGCTAAAAATTTTCCTGCATAATTAGAAGAGGATGCCTGAAATCTTCAGCTACATCACATATGCAATTCAAATAACATTCACTGGAAAGACTTTCCATGTGTTTTAGATGCTGTGTAGTACCTATTGCGGGGTGGTAATTGCGACAGAGCAGAAGAATCAGTAAACTAGCAAGGTTACTTCATTTGAATGCATCTTCAGCTGCCTGAAGAATTAGTAGAGCACAGAAGGATAAATTTTTGTTAAGTTTGAGCAGTAATAGCAAGTCGTATAGGAAATTTGTAAATGTGAAGAACCCCGTTCTGTCACCATTTGACATCAGCCATGTCACTGTGGGATAGGAAAAGCTTTACAGTCTCCTGTAGCAATGAAATCCAATAATAATGTTACACAGAAATTCCAGACGTTCCATTTACTGTTTAGCAGACTTGAGAAAGATCAGTTTGGAAAAAGACATTTTCCTCAGCTCCCTCTGTCATCAGTTTCACTGTACTGAGGTACTGGTAACATGGGTTTTAGCTTGTTTATTGCACCCTTTCTTCAGTAATTTCTCTGTGCTTTTCATGTTGCTTATCCCTTTGCTTTCTTAGCAGCTAAGGACAGAGAAAATCTCCTCTCCTGTCCAGGATCTAGCTCTGTCCTTCATTCTAGGTTCTTCCTTGCCTTTTAGGCTGAAACCTCCTTCCCTCCTAACATAGAGAGAAACCTGGGGGTTGCTTTGAGACATTCCCAGCATTGTCATCGTCCTCGCAGAGAGCAAAGGGGGATGTTCTGAGGTTCATCTGCTCTTAGGCAGCTCCAGAAGCCAGTTCCCTATCGATGCTGCAGAGGAAAAGTGGATGGCCAGTGAAGAGAAGCAGGTTCTTTGGGGGCATCATTTGTTTCATCGTAAGGCAGGTATTTCAAGGAGGTGAAATACACTGCACTCTGAGCATGCTTATGTCTTCCTGTTGAGTATAAGGGGAACTCAGCGTCACTAGCTCAAATGTGGACTGCTACACTGGACATATCCAAAAGTAGGTGAGGTGGGCCCTAGGGAAGATGTGGTGGCTTTCCCTGCCTGGTAATGATGATGGCTCAGTAAGTGTCTGTGTTGTTTAAGTGGAAGTTGGTAAATTCAGAGCAATTCTTCCTTTCCTGTATGTCTACTTTTATAGTAATCCTCATACGAATAGGATTTGGCTTCAGTGCAGTCCACACATGCATCTCATCACAGGTAGTCTTCTTAATATTCCCTTGCAAGTAAGTGAAGAGGCATTTTTGGAGCATGATTCTTCTGACTTGTTTAAAATATCTGCATTAGGATGAGATGAATTCCAGCAAATTTAACTGATCGAAGCACCTGATTTCCCAGAGAGGTGCCAGAGAGGTGGTAGATGCCCCATCCCTGGAAACATTCAAGGTCAGGCTGGACAAGGCTCTGAGCAACCTGATCTCGTTGAAGATCTCCCTGCTTATTGCAGGCAGCTTGGACTAGAGGATCTTTACCACCCAAACTCTTCTATGATTCTATGATTCTGGACAATCCCAGAGTTGTTAGCATTTGGGGTGGCTGGTATCACTCTGTGAACTCTTTCCTATTTTGGTGGCCTTTAGGGGCTTAGTCCACTTCATGAGATGCTGTGCACACACACAGCAGCTGACAACTCCTTCCCAAGAGAAGGGGAGCGCTCACATCACGAGGGAGAAGTGGGAACAGTGGACGAGGCAAACAAGTAAATAGGAGGATGATCCCTGCCCAGGTCCAGTGATAAAAAGTCAGGCAAATAAGCCATTTATTTCCCTTTCTTTTTGAACAAAGTCTCTCTTACAGGCTTCTTTAGTATGTGATTTGGGATCAGTTGAATTCAGGTTTCTCGTCATTTACAGCAATGTAACTTTGTATCTCACTTTAATGTCTCCTGGTTTTGGAAGGAGATACTTTCTGCTGAAAGGTCTTCATGAACCTATCAACCTGTAGTCAATTTAAAGCCTTTAAATGCACTCATTAATACTCAAGCTTGGGAGATGCGCTTCCTGAGAGATTTAAAACCACTTATAGCGAGACTACTTAGTCAAAGGCAGATTTTTTAAAATGTTTTTTTTGAGCCATCAACAATTCAAACCCTCTTGAAAGTTTCTCTGGAGAAGTACCATGCATCAGCAGGCAGTGATAGGAGGTTGGTCAGCCAGTGGCATAAAGCACGTTCATCATAGTACGTAGACCACTTGTTTTTCTATTAAGTAGATGAGAAAAGATGACTACTTAATTGCTGCCAGTTCTTCAGCAGCACCAGTATTACTGTGCCATTTGCATGCAGAGGTGACGGATGCACATCTAGCACACTGACTGCATGGAGCCGTTCTGTGGCGCTGCTGCTCTGATGGCTCCGTCCCACAACCTTGCACTCTCACAGCTGCTCAGGTACGGTGCAGCAATGGCTGTGGCGTTCAGAAGTGCAGCACGTCCTTTGCCTCCCCATCGCAGGCTGCGCCACAAACATCTTTTCTCCTCATGAGCATTTCATGTTTTGCCATGCTCGGTCAGAAGGATAATGTATCAGCAACACAAAGAGGAACTGTGGCCCCCAGGTAACATCAACTGGAGTTGAGGAAATTCCTTCGGTGTCTCCAGCAGGTACTGTGTCAAGAGTTTCACTGCCCTGAGCAGCCTTCTCTGAGTGGTTCCTGCCCTGCACAGGGTGTCAGATTTGGTGCCCTGCAGAGATACCTTCCAATTTACATTATTCTCGCAGAGATTCAATGACAACTGCCTGCCGCAGGCAGGAGCTCTCTGTTAGTAGAGACAGTTTCAGGATGAAGCATGTTTATCCTCAGCTATTTCTGCATGAGTTCAGTGCCCGGCAGAGTTACGAGGTATTAATGTTCCGTCAGTGTATAATCAACACTGCAGACATCTCTCACTGTAAACATCATCTCCAGCACACAACTCAAAATGGAGAAAATCAGGCATTTGTGACTGTAACTTTATCTAATCTGCCCTTGTTCTTCCTGGCTTACAACACTCACCTTCACCTATAAGCGCTACAAATCAGAAGGTCTCACCAGCAACTGAGGAGCTGCACAAACAGCTGGATTTACAGAGGCAGCTCAGGCAGAGACTATTTGCATCTTGGCTGGATGGAAACCATTTATAAAGAAGCTTGATCAAATTTAATAACTCTGAAGGGATCTCAAGTATATGGCCAATTTTCTTGGCTCGTTGGAGACTTCTCTGGTGCAGCTGTAGCTGAAGGCTGTAGCTTTCAGGAATACTTGAGCAGTATTTGGTGCTCAGCACAGGAAAGAAACATTACATCCTCTGTACTACTCACTTCTCCCCCCGGCTCCCCATAGCCTAGCAGTAAAACCAAAACCAAACACAATAAAGCAAGATTAATAAGTCATAGACTAGAGCAATTAAATACCATTTTTCAAAGTTGAGAGGTGCTGCCCAGAATATAGATTTATGTCATCAGAAATGTGCCGAATGTAGCCTGTCCCATGTGCTTGCCAAGCCAAAGGCGAGAGCTCCTTGCTCTGGAAACGCCTGGAGAGCAGGCTGTTACCTGAACCTCTGAACCCAACAAAGCCCTCCTGGGTGAGTGCAAACTCCACTGATGGGGCTGAGAAGATTTTTGGAGGACTTCTGATTCATGGTTGGTTTCTGTAGCCAGATGTGCATTGAGAGGATGAAGAGCCTGGAGAGGAGGGAGCATATGACCAGATATGCTCAGTGGTCATCACAGGAGGTGTGAAGGCAGTATGTGCTTGGGCAGCCATCGTGTTCACTAGAGCTTTTTACATTCACGTGTAAACTAACCATCAAGACCTGTTTTAGGAGCAGCTTGGAGTACCACAATCCTTGATCTGGTGCTTCCTATACACACAGCCTGGCTGGGTGCACCAGCCTCCTGGTATTAGGTATGCTGGGGCAAATGGTATCCCGTGTGATCCAGGGAGTGGGCTCTGGTTGTGTCTGGGAACTGCACTTGCAAAATGACCCTCTGCCTCGCTGCAGGACTAATGAGGAGTTCAGCGTTGGGCAACCATTCAAGGGCACTCTAAGCACATCCAGTGTGTGCTCCCCAAAGAAAGCTGCAGCCTGAAGAGAAACTGCACGACTAAAAGACTCGGATGATATAGAGTGTCTACCTGGGAATTGCAACAAAGCAACTTGCTTCATGCATAGGTGGGAAATTGCAGTGCCCAAAGGAAGACTGGACTCAGCAGGAGCCTTCACTAGGGAATAATATTTATAACGGGAACTAAGAACAGACAAGTGGCCTTCCCTGAAAGTGACTAAGAGGTCAGGTCACCATCAAAAAAAATAGAGTTGGTCCCATCTTGCAAAGGGGAGAGAGATTGTATGAGACTTTAGACCTGTGAATAAAATGCTTCTCAACGTGGAGGCTTCACTGCAGTCACTGAAACAGGGCTTCTTCCTAACATCAGCTCTGCGAGTACCTTTCTGCAAGGCACGGGAAGCCTGATGGGGCATTGAGTCTTTGCCCAGCAGAGAAGTCACGTTGTGTCTCCGGTGCAGACACTTCTGCATGTTGTGCACCAGCACGAAACGCAGCCTTTGGTTCGTACCCATCATCTCCTCACAGGAAGCTCCAGAGTGGCCAGGAGCAGCCAGGATCCTGATACCTGTTCACCCCAGGGCTTTCCAAACAGCTTGCCCGGGTGTGCCTTACATTGTATTGCCATATTTGATGCCACACTTTCCTGCCAGGAAGGTGAGGCCTGTGAGGGTCCTATTGAGAGGACACCTCCACCTGGGCCATGCTTGCAAACCTGGTGCCTGTACAGCTAATTAATCTAATTTGCGGGCCGTGTCTCTTATGCAAGGTAGACATAACCACTACGTCCTCCAGAGTCAGCTACTCTTCCATCATAGCCAATGTGAACATTTGCAGCTAATTGTGAACCGTTTTTTAGATCTTCAGTCATAGTGTTTTTATTATCCATGGATGCTGCTATTTTATATTCCGTGTTAGTATTCAATTAATATTGCATATGGATAGCATAGGAAGAAATAGACCGACCAGTTGATAGTTTTAAATACAGACCTCATCAGCAAAGAAAAGCTAGAAAAAGCTTGGTAAAGTCTGACCCCGTGCACTTTCACAGTAGTGAGCACATCATGTTTCAGAGTGGGTTTTTTTGATGCTAAAGTGTGTGTTAAATCTTATGAATTCAGATATGTCCATGAGAAGCTTTGCAAATGAGAGAGCAAGGGAACAAACATAACGATGATCAGATAAATTTTCTTCGCCCACTCAAGCAATTGGAGTTTTTAATTATTTATACCAATTTTAAGTGCAAGTTAAATGTAGCACAGCGTAATTTCTGCAGATAATTCAGTGTTAGCAATTTAATCCCTCATTTCAGTCTCTGTGATATAAATTGGGCTGAGAAGTGAGACAAGACAGTGAAGAAACATGCCTTTTTGCGTGGATCAATGAAGCAAAGAGGTTGCAAAGTTCTATGCAGTCAAGGGGCCAAAACGGTGGATTTGAGCAAGGTGTGATATTTTTTGTGTTAAGTACGAGCTATCACAGTCTGGTGTAGAAAAGAACTGTGAATCATACACAGATTTAATACTGTCACTTCCGTCTATGAAGAATTCTGCCCTCTCTTTTCCATCAGAATCAAGGCAGAATGTCTGCACCATGCAGAAGAAAGTATAATTCACAGTTAGTGATATTCTGTAAAACAGTGTAAATCGCTATATAAAGAACGCTACTCGGACTCTTGCCTCTTGAGTATGAAAAATCTCAGACATACTTAGTTGGAAAAGCCCGAGAGATCAGGGCAGAGCAGAGTCCTCCCATCAGCCCCAGAGTACTCTATCCCACACCCCATCACACTGAGAAAGAGATAACACCTGCTCATCAAATGGACATTCTCACAAGCATTCCTCCTGCTGCATTCAATTTGAGGCATTCTGAAGTCAACATATGTAGTCTGATGTTTGAACAATACACTTTTTAACACACTCCATTTTCTTTGGCTGGAATTATTCTATTGTAAAAGGGATTATTCACGTCTTGTGTTTTACTGTTAATAAAGATATTTCTGATTTAAGAGTACTTTCCCCTTGTTGTCTGCCATTTTTCTCCTTGAAAGAGATTGGCCCTGGAAAGCTGTAGGTCCCAGTCTGATCACCAGTAGCTTTGGCAACAAGACCATTTAGAAAGCCTTTATTCAGTCTTAGGCAAGAGGAATCAGTAATCTCACTGAGTAATAGGATGAGGCAACAATCCCAGCAGGATGGGATGCTACACTATAAAATAGACTGAAAATTAACGTGGCTGAAAATCTGTATGTTATAAAGTATACGCATCCCTCGCTGTCCTGTAGTAAATCTGAAGATTCAAGAGGATGGTTCAGCTTACTTTTGGATGAGGCAGCCCTGATCCTGACAGGCTGCTAATGAGCAGCAATGCTGCCCTATGACAGAAGCCCTCACCATGGACCAGACTGACATAAGAGGGAAGAGACCTGCAGCTGCGCAGGTGTCACACTGCTCACGGAACAGCAGATACAGGAAGAATGCACTGTTACGGAAGTCAGGCTTTAATCTTCCTAAAATTCAGATTTTGTTCTGCATTAACAGAATCAAGGTAGCAGAAGACATAATAGTCTTAGAGCCACGCGGGCACTGCTGGGTTCACACACAGCTTGGGAGTCCCATCCAACAGCCCTGTTACCAGCACAGCTCCTGACATCCGCGCCAGCCTGTCAGGCACTGGTATCACAGACACACAGGAGAACTGAGCTGCGCTGAACATCTCCCTGCACATCTTCAGCAAGTTTCATTTGGTTTGAGGTAACAAACTCATTCACACTGTCCTAACAAACACTCCCTGTACCTCTTTTCTACTTGTGAGTTGTTTTGTTTTGTTTTGGTTTTTACAAAGTTTAATCAAATCTGTTCACCTAAATACTTTTATAACCTGACCACTTAAAACCAAATATTTTATTCTACAATTTCAGTCCATTACATTTTCACACATATTCTGACATACTGAGTAATCTGGTTCTACTTAAAGCTAAAATAACTTTCTATAACAAGAGCCTTGGATCACAGAAGTTTTCATGCCACCTAATCAGAGCTAGCCATTTTAGTATAGAAAACCCTTATACAAATGAGACAGAATGAAAAAGAACAGGCTTCAGGTTTGTTTTTTAAAGAAAAACAAAGATTTTACTCAAACACTTATTGGTCCAGAACTGTTGATACAAAGTTTTTGGATTTCTTTTTTAAAGAACAACTTACACAATAAATCCCTACTGAACAAGTTCTATACATACACAAAGCACAGGTTGTAACAGTTCATAAGACTAACAAATACTCCTGAACAGAGATTATTCAGCGGATGAAACTGCTGCAATATCAAAGCAGTACTTTAATAAGCACCTACACCATTCAGATAACCTCTATTCAGAAATGTGGTTTAATACAAAACTTTGTTTTAAAAACAAAACGTGGGATTCCACACTTATATAATATAGTGTTTGGATTCTTAACCCAATCAATTGCAAGTTCATCTGAATTGGATGCAAACCTGAGAAGTCCAGCACTAGAGCTGATTAAGTATCAGTTGTCTTAATAGAAGAATTTTAACTATACTTTTTATTTTAGAAGAAAAAAAGACTAAATAAAGGAAAAAATGCACAATTACATTTTTAGGTTTTGGATGCATCTTCTACGATGAGTTAAAAGCTTTAAAATTTAATCTAGTCACTTAAAAATTAGTGATTTTCTCATCTGTAGTTAAGTTATATTTCACATATGAGAGGTTGGTCCTTACAAAGTAACTCCACAAAACAAGGTCCAACTCTCAATTGCATACGTTCCACCTAATTGTCCTCTAAAGCATTTTGCCATTTATCTCTTTTGGAACTTTTAAACACAGATTCTTTAACACGCTTTGCACAGACAATGAAGCATTTCAAACCTACTCAACTTGCAGATAATGAATATATAGGAGGATCACCTGATCTGCATTCTTCTGAGCCACTGGACTGACTTCTTCGTAGCATGTTGTCTTTGCCTTTAGTGCAAGATTCTACTGGACATAATTTTCTCATATCCCTGAGCAATTGCTGTTAGGTCATGCCACTGGACTGGCTCAAATTCAGGACTTTATTTCCTAACTTCCATAGAAAGTAACTGACTTCCTTCAATGATTGTCATCAAAGAGTGGCTTGTTTAACAGTAAATCCTTATATAGAAAAATGTTAATTTAGTGGAAGACTTTGGTAGGAAAAGGGTGTACAGCTAAACATTACTAATATAAACAAATTTATATTAAAAAAATTAAACGTTAAAAAGAAGTTTTAAAAAGAATCAAAAAATAGACTCCTCCAGATTTGCTCACAAGTTTGCAGACACCCAAGCAGCTCAAAACCTCAAAAGTGCAAACAAGAAACAAGTAAAATACATAACAGCAGCAACTTTCAGTTTTCTTTAAACACTGAGACTCTTTGTATTTATATAAAATACGCATCCTATTCCTCCTTCAGCACCAGATCATCTACGAGTCATCGATCTGTTCTGATTACCCAGGTGCTCCTTGAAACTGTTGCTGCCTTTGTTGCAAAGCCTGCTGACTTAACAGTTGCTGCTGCTTCTGTAGAAACTGCACTACTTCTGGACTTCTGAGTAGGGACTGCAAGAAAGAGAAAGCAGACTTTAAAGAAATCACATGTATTAAATAGAAACTTAATCATTATGTACCTATTATATTTTTCCATTAAATCTATTTGCACATTACCCACTGTTGTGGTTTAACCCTGGTAGGCAACTAAGCATCACACAGCCTCTTGCTCATTCTCCCCCCAGTCGGATGAAACACTGTTCAGCAGTAACTAAAACATTCCTGCGTTATCAGCACTGTTTTCATTACAAACCCAAAACATAGCCCCATACAAGCTACTGTGAAGAAAATTAACTGTATCTCAGTCAAAACCAGTACACACATATAAATGAGAGTTGAATTACATGTGGAAGAATTACAAATATGCTCACAAAAACCATCTAGAAACTGTTTCAAGACATCAGCAGGTAACCAGAAGCAGCATTAATACCCATCCTGAAAGCAGATTCAGAATGTAAAGAATATACAATATCGCAAAAAACAAAGATAGCAAACAGGAGTAACGTACTGATATATTAAAAACAAGCACTTTTCAATTGTGCTACAGTTTTGAGCCATTTTCTGCGTTTTCTGCTCTAGATAGCTCAAAAATACTATAATAAATAAATAAAATACTACAGCAAAGCTCATCCGCCTGTCAGAGTTCAAGTGTCTGTACAATGCTCTTAGTCATACAGTTTAGTTTTGGTAGTCCTACAAGGGAACAGGGAGTTGGACTCAATGATTCTTGCAGGTCGTCCCTTCTGACTTGAGATACTTTATGGTTCTACGTTCACCGAGTGTTCAATAGTTTCCCAACATTTCAAAACAGCAGTCGAGCCACAAGGAGTAAGTTAAAAAAAACGAAACCCTCTGCCTTCAGTCAAAAGACAGAAGTACCTATAACTATTTGCATCTGGCTCCCGGCCTGAACAGTTGCAGTCTGATCTAACTCTGGCAGTTGACTCTCATTCCTGCATGGTGGCAGCACAAGTGTTTGTAAGGTCAAATGGCAAATCAGGTTGGGAATGGATCATTCAAAAAATTAATGCAGGAAAAAGGTTATTTTTCAGCTGAATTAATTCCCTAGACTGCTTGCTTATTACACATGGTCACTTCACTGATGCAACGAAAGAGGTACTGCAACTCCGTAATCCAGATTCACATTCAAAAGGACCAGCAACTTCCAGGGCAGGGTCTAGAACTTTATGCTTTTAGGGGCAATTCTGCAGATTATAACTGAAAACAACCATCTGCATATAACTCACACCTACACCAGCACTGAACAGAGAAGATAAGTGAAGCAGCCACTGAAAACAGTTACTAATAACAAACAGACTCACTGAACAGATGCACAGCCACCTTTTCCTTACTGTACATTAGCTTTATCAAGTCACGTCACTGCACAGGGTAGTTCTGCAGTAAGTAGTTCTTTATCTGCTGCTGTTTCATGACATTAAGGTGCTTCAGGCTCTCCACCCACAACTTGCTGCTTCTCAGTCCCTTGCCTCAGCTTTCTACATCTTTATCCAGCGCAAGCTGCACACCCAGGCACACATGGGGCACCACAAAAACCTCTTCTCAGAGAGAGTAACCACATGCAAGAAACTTATGAGCAAGCACAAAGGACCTGGCACTTCTAAGTGATGAACCTGCAGGCAGCTACCAGTGACATGCAGTAACTTTCACGTGCAGGAACGTAAGGTATGGAACAGTCTTAGATGCAAAAGGCCATGAGATCTCTTTCTGGGTCACCACATATCCCTCAGGCCTTGCGTTGCATAGATATGCACAAAAGAAAGACAAAATTCCAGAAGAAATAATGATGAATGACAGAAATTGAGTCAGAGCAGACAGAGAGACACAAAAAACAGATGAAGGAGAATCTGAATCTCATTTCCCCAGAATACTGCAAGGAAACCTCAATTCTTGAAGAGTTTTGACGTAACTCTGTGCAAAAGTTCTCAACATATTATTACTTAAGAGCTTCTGGTTGCTCAGAAATAGAGCAAAAATTATGTTTCATTAATAAGATACCTTTCAAATTTAATTCAGTCACATAAATAGAAACAGCAGGAAAGGGGACAACAATTCATTAAGTGAGGCATGAAGTTCAACAGATAACATGAAAAATAAACTATAGCGCATTACTTTTTTTCTTGTAAAAACTGAAGAGCTACAGATATCCCTCCAAGTTATAATCATTAAATAAGTGCTATTATTGAGAAAGAATTCAATAAAATACATCTAAATAGCTATATACTTCAAACTGCTATGTTTCTTAAAAGACTTCAAATTTCTGAACAAAGACTACAGCACTTTAATGACGACTGTTAAATTGCTTTGCATAGCTAACAGAGAACAGGCAATCAGTCCTATTACCTTTTGGAGAAACAAGACTGTAAAAACTAGTAATGTAAAAAGTTGTAATAAAGAAGTTGAAGGAACAGCAAGTACTAAATTATTTCCCTTCATTGGGCTTAATTTTTTAAATCTATTTAAAGGAGCAACAAGTGTTTCAAAACTTAAACTGCATGCCATTCATGCAGTCTACAAATATTACAAGTCATACTGTTTTCTTACAGTTTGCTTTATCAACAAATATATATGCAATTTAAAGTGTGATATGATAGGTCTACAACTTTTAAAACACACTACAGTAATTAAAGCTTACATCAGACCTAAAGTCCATGCATTGTTCTATCTGAAGCTTTACAGAAAAGTTGATTTAACAAGTTAAAAACATCTCAGTTATACTATAAGCACTATTTACCCTAAAGAAATAACCACGTCTATTTGGTACTACTAAAGTACTCAACTTCATTTAACATGGCAGTGGTCATTAAATTTAGTAATCTTGGTATTCTTCACACAGAGGCTGAGACACACATCTGATCTGCAGTGTATTTCAAATCTGAAAACATGCACATGTAGTGTACAATCATTAAACTGATTTTCATCTTTAACAAGGGTGAGTTAAACCTTGTTACACTACCTTTATTTATTTGCATTCAAAACCTCTAAGGAAACAAAACTTACCAGCCTCTTTTTATTCAATACTTGTTCTAAAAGAGTAGGTCTTGCTGGGCGATCTCCAATGGATCCCGTTCTCTGTTTTGTAACAGAAACTGAACCATCAACACTATCCTGCACATGAACGAAAATTAAAAAAAATAGAGAAGTGAGACTATAAACTCTGATATAATAATACATTTACTTTTCACCATAGAAAGTCCCAACAGCAAAGAACATTTGCCTTATTAATCTGCAGAGAAAAATAACAGCAAAGAATTGTCCTCTTCTTTCCACACTATTTTCACTATTTCATCAATCACAGTGACGCAATGCAGCTGAGTTAGTCTTCTAAATTGCAAAATTAACCAGGTTACTATGGCTAGTTAACGGCTTGAATTTGTCTCATTGCATTTCTTAAAAATGAAGCCACGCGCAACAACTCAATCTCCAACTTGTGGAAGTGAACTGTATTTAATGTTTGCAATTGGGTAGGAATGACAATACTTTTAACAGCAAAATGAAACATACTTCAGAATACAATTATGAACTTGTCAAAGGCAAGAGACATTAAAATCTACATGTTTTTTCTTTGTAAGTTTATTCTGTTCCTGTACAATCACCAGTCATATGAATTAGACTGTCTTCTAAACAATGTGGCTCTACAATCTGCTGTTAAGAAAATATTCAGTTTGGAAAATTTCAACCAATGTTGAATCCTATGTGTGTTAAAATCACAACTTACTGACACTTCCATTTACCTGAAAGGGTTCAAGCAACACAACAAAGTATCCCAATATCTTTCACTTCAATTCTGTTTACGGAAGTGAAAAATGAAACTTCTGTTAGGAATCTAACTCTGAACCCACAAGGTAACAGTATCTTGTGGGGCCTTGATAGACACCACTGCAAAAAAGCACGCTAAGTTTAAGACTAAATATCCTGCTTTCTTCTGCAAGTTCAGGCCTTAATTTCGTAACATTCAAAGCAACCTACACTTGCACAAACTGGGAGAAGAAAGCCCGCTCTCTTCCAACATGCAGTAATCACTACTTCATGTTACAGATCAAAAAGCCTTAACGCGCCACTACATAAATGCAGCAATTTTACCCTTCTCCCGTATGTCCCCTTTTCTGAACTAGCACTAGTATTTGTGTAGACACATCGTGAACTGAGCACAATGAACTATTAAGAAAAGAAGAGAGAAGAGGGGAAATCAGGCTGGTATATAAATCTAGAATTCACCCACATCTCGACTACTGTGTGCAGTTTCTGTTCTGTCATCTAGAAGAGAAGTAGCTACTAGAACTAGAAATGGTTCACAGAATGGCAACAAGTATGATAGAAGTACACAGCTTTTCACTTGGGAACAAACATGCTGTGCCTTTTCATGCAGGAAGGAAACAACTTACAGACAAATCTCTCCCTAGTATCATCACACACTTGCCTTTTTCCTACATACTGGCTTCATGGCAGCTTTTACAGCTAGACAAAAAAAGATTCTTTGGTGTGCCACCCAGTATGGTCACTATTACATTTATATGAAGAAAAACAGAAAAAGGAAAGCTTTTTGATGGTCAGTTTGCAGTTAGTTCCCAGTCACACAACTCCACAGACAGCTGTGCTGAGAAAAAAAGGGTTGCTTCTAGCAGGAGCGCCAGTTAAGGTATTTTTTTTCTTTTAGCAATCACTAATTTATACTTGTCCCTTCAAGCACAAACCAGCAACCCCCTTCAAAAGTAAAAGCATTTCCCTCTTTCTACCTCATCTAAATACGTGATCTTAAAAGCGAACTCAGTACAAGTGACTACCAGAAACTGTGTTATCCTAGCCGAGTCACAAGCTGTAGGAAAAAAAACCTCTAAAAGTTGAACATTAGCATCAGTTCTATCACTGACAATATTTCCCCATCTAAACAATACACATAAGTTTGTGAAAATAAGTATAAACTATTAGTGGTCTAAATATTTAACTGCCATTTAATAAAAAAAAAAAATCAACAAGTATCTCAAAGAACCTACACAACTGAGTTTTATATACAATATAAACTTGAGACTCAACGGCCTTTGTTACTTTAAACCCCCACATTCCACTACCAATTGGGCAAGACGACCGACATCTCTCTTAGATCTATACTTTAATCTTTCCTCCTGGGAAATAAACTCATGCTGCACAGCAAAGCATCTTTTAGCAAGAATTTTCCTCCTGGAATCTTCTGGCATAGCTGTAGAAACAGCTATTTTTATCAGAGAAGAAAAACAAGAAACGGGGTTTGCTCTGGCAGCAGAGGCACAGCGAGCTCTAGGACTGTCCTCGACGTCCTCCCTTCCCTCCGGGCAGAAAGGTGCCGTTCCCTCTGACAGAAACCGACTTCCCAGGGGGCA
>NW_009649167.1:2478709-2558808 GCF_000708025.1 Charadrius vociferus | reverse complement strand
GAGGGGAAGAGCCGGGCCCTACCGCTAATGGCGGCGCTGGCTACTGGTTGGGCCTCTGGGACTTTGCCTTGAGGCCGCACCAGCTCCACTAGGATGAAGCCCTCATGAGAGCCCCCTTGTGGCCATGTCAGAGCCATCCGTTCGGTTTGGCTGTCCCAGCGTGTTTGGCCCCATGGCCTGCTGTGGTCCCATTGTTGTCCCACATTTGGTTTTCTTACCTGGTATGCAAGGAGCCGATCCACACACAGAGTTGAGATGTTTTCATTTTTTCATGTCTGCACAGAAATGGGTGCTTGGTGGAAGCTCCACAAAGCTAGCACACATTGGCTTATACATTGTAAGCTTTTAGATTTCAGAAAAATCAACTAATTTGTATTGGTGGCTTGTGATTTCTCAGTAAGCTCCTATTGACTATTTGTATTATTGCTTCAAATTAAAGGCGCAGTATATTCGTGAATTACTGCGCATGATCAGTGTGTAGGGGTCTCATCGAGGAGGCGCACAGCTTAAGATTTGGAGGTGTGGTTTTCACATTATAATGAGCCCTTATAATGAGCTAAGTTCACCTAAGGGACACATACTTTTTCTTTTCAACGCTTGATTAACAACCAGCAACCTCACAGTTTTAATGGGATGCCCCAGTTTTCCCGAGTTAGGCTCCTTGTGTCTTCTTGGTATCTACAGGCTGATACAACACATTCGTTTTCTTTGATTGCTCAAGGTCTTTTCCTCCTTAGCGACATCTTACTTGCTTTGCCTTCATCACTGTGATGGCTGTCTGGACACAAACTGTCCTCCTGCTGATCTTCACACGTGCCATCCATTGGCTGAGGTTGTGTCCTCACTCTCCAGCCATTGCCAGCTGGAGAGTGGGGACATGGAGCTGCAGTTTGGCTTCTCCTACTTAGCCCTTCCACGGGCTCCAGCCCGCTATTGCTCCTGTAGCTTTCAGCTTGCTACTCCTTACTCTTTCTTTCCTTCAATGGGGTGTTGACTTTCTCCTTGGCTCACTTCTACATGGCTCTTTGGATGCTTTTTCCCTATTACAATCAATGTTCATCTGAGCAGCTAAGACCATCTTCACCCAACATGTGCCGTTACAAATACATTATTCCTAAGTAAACATCTTTATTCTGTAATGCAAATGAACGCTGTATCCATGATCTTAGCCATTTTTTCACTCCTCAATACAGTCCTTTTTTTCTGCAAAGGTGTTATATTTTATTGCAGGAAAAAAATGACTTGTAATGCAACTATCATGCCTACCCTCAGTTTTCCTTCTACTTCTTCCTCCTGTGTCACAGGCACTGAATTTTTCTCACTCCCCCATCTCCTTGATTACCCGCTGTTTGCCCCCCTTCATTTTTCTTCCGTCCTTACTCGCCATGGATTCTTGCCCTTCTCATTGCACATGCTTGTTCATCCCATATTAAAGAAATGGTGCTGACCCCATTTGTTCTCTGGCAATTACCAGTCAGACCAGTAGACTGAAACAGTTTGAAGCTAAATGAGATTTTTTTTTCCGGAGTTGAGGTTTCCAAGCAAATGCTTTGCTGAAAACTCCCTCTCTTTTTTAAACCGTTGGATTCTACCTCAGGCACCCTGGTAGCACATGGGGATCTTATTGGAGAGTGTGCCTGGAAGCATACTCTCTAGTTCGTTTTTCTCGTTTTTCGCATCTGAGGAAAAAAGAGCAACCCCCAGAAAACTAACAATACATTACAAAGATATCGAGGGGGTTAATTAATTAGCAAATCGATTTGATATTTAATGAGCCTATTACTGGGCTGCAATGTGAAGTATTACCCAATTCTTTTTACTCCAGAACCTTATCATCTGCTTGCTTGAGGGCATAGAAACATAAACAGGAATTAAATTGGTGACAGCTAACAAATGAAGCCCTTCTTAAAAAGCTGCCATTGATGCTTTTTTTTCCTGCCTGCTTTGCTCAGAAAAGAGAAACATTGTGATGGAAAAGAAATCAAGCAAAGTATTGGTTTCCTTGGGTTGCATTTCTGGCAATCCAGCTTTCGGGGAAGGAGGGTCATGTTTGGAAAATTTTGTCACTATTCTGTACATCATTGCCATCCAGCCAGGAGCAGCTGCATCATGTTTCACCTTCCCAGGTGCAATTAAGAGGAGATGCCAAATGTGATTATTGCAAACTAGTAAGTTCATTTGTCCTTAAGCTGACAGCTTGTTTAAATAGCTTCTGTAATTTTCTGCTGTGTCTCTCATCTGTGTTTGTGAAATAGTTCATTTTAATGTTCTAGATTTCTGTGCCAGGTCTTAATATGCAGTTCTTAACTGTCTCAGGAAACAACATGTATTAAAAAAAATAGATACAGGATAAGATTCAGTAAAGCAATCATCATTGGAGAGGCTGATCTGTCCTACTTACAGACCAGGATAGTACTAAGCATTATAGTTGCAGTAATATTTTCAAATTGTGGAAGTTATTTCAGCGTTCTGCTATGAGTGATGATATGAATTCTGTTCACTTGATATCCATCTGTCTCTCTATCTATCTGTCTATCTTTTACATGGAAGTGCATTTGCCTTTATCATGTGTTTTCAGAGCACAGGCCATACTAAGAACTTCTGTGAGAAGTGGGACTATGAAATTCATACATTCATTATTGTGGTATCCCTACAAAGAAAACATAATCTAAATGCAAATTATCTTGTAACCTTATTGCTCTGTTATAAAATCAAAAGATCTAGTCAAAGAGAGCATTTGCATTTTTAAAACAGCTATGAATGGTACTTGAAAGATACAAGGGAAGGAAGACTGCTGGAGAAAGCTGAGAACTAATAATTTTTAAAGCATGTCGCTTTAGAAATACAATTTAATGAGGAATCAAAATGTGAATATATACACAAGAGAGATTTTTCTACTTTATTGTACCTCTTACTGCTTAGCAATCTCTGCATTTATTCCTCCTACTTGCTCTTGGGATTCAAGTCAAATTGCACAGTGATACAGTCGTGGAAAGGTCCAAAATCTCAGCAGCCCCAAAACAGATCTCCCTTCAAAGGAAGGCAAAGTGCAGAGTGATCAATGTGCTCACTGATATGAATTTCCAGATGACAGTGAGTGCTGAAGTCTGACCATGAATAGCCAAGCAAATGACTTTAAGCTACTGTAGTTAGTTTGTTAAAACTTCGTTTTCAGATAAGTGTACGTTTGATGCGAATTTAACCAAATCTTATAAGCATCCCTTTTTACACTATTCAAGTGTTTCTGTTTCCTAACATACTAGGAAGTCAGAAACTTACTAGACTTATGAATTACAGACAACTTTATTTTTGCAAATCATGGAAGTAAGAAACTAATTAAACAGAAGTTTGGTTTGCAGTATGGATATGAATTCTGGTTGTAGTATATGTATGACATCAAATTACCATCAGAAATGGGTTTCTTTCCCCAGACTCTTCTCATTTTGCATGGTTACCTTTGTCCCATGACAATATAAGTCTGCTGACAGTAAGTCTTGCCTCTCATCTGTTTACATTTAATTAGACATAAATTGATCAGCTTATAAATAAAAATAGCACCCACAATATAAGAAAACCAATCAAAAATAGAGCTGAATAAAAGTGCGCAGGACAGGAGTTAGAATATGCCTTGGACCTCTGTCAAGGTTTAGGCTGAGCTGGCCACAAAAGGAACAACAGATGTTCTTTAGTAACCCCTCTCCCTTCCCAGAAGGGAGTGGACCTGTCCTGTCCGCTTGTCCCCACAGGTGCTACCCTGCTATACTCTTCTGCTTCCAACCCTCCAACTTGGCACATAACAAAGTTAGCTGGTCTTGGTTGTTACAGCAATAAGTACAAGTAAGAGCGTTTCTGCATACCATTCCTTGGTATTAACTGTAAACATCAGATCTCGTCGCTGCTGGAAGCAGACACTGTCTGAAAAATGTATCGTTAATTTCAGAGAGCGCAGTCAGAAGAGATTTAACTGAAAAGTAAAATCAGTGGAAAGATAATTGGTTTTGTTCTATCTCAAACCAGGACAACCTCACATTGGACATTTATTTGCCCCTGTGATCTCAAGAGCTTTAATTACTAGCACACTTATAAATCTCAGAACAGTGTTTCTTTGATGCCCTTTTCAATTGCTGATGCAGACCCTATCTGGAGTCTATGTTATTAGTCGAGGTGATTTCCTTTCGCAGTGAATGTGTGGGTGATTATTGCTTTTAGCACCTGAGCAGGATCAGTGTCATTCTGGATGTTCTCTCTTCATGCAGAGCCAGCATCCATGAATGTGTCCTGAGATATCTCCTATTCTGTGTGAGTAGTATGGAACAGTTATCACCTTGGCAGAGGTCATTGTCTGCTAATTTTAGTTACTACTTTTTCACAGATTGATTCCTTCTCAATCTAAATCATTCGATTCAAGCCTACTTTAAAATAATATGCTGGAAGATCTGTCTCCTTATAGCCAAGAAAGTGTGAATAACAGAGAAGAAAATTGCTTACTGTAGCAAAAGTAGGCATAGTTGCTCTGCTTAATGAAGCAGTAAACATAAATAATGGGATAAATTTACAAAATGAAAATGTAAGGAGCTCAGTTTTAGACTATGAAATATTCTCTTCATATAGAAATAGGGAGATCCTCGCTTATTAAGAAAGTTAAAACTAGATGGAAGCAGAGCTCTAGTTAAGGGAAGCAATCCTCTGTTGGCAGGGAAATATGTCAGATTAGCAGCTCTGTCCATTGCTAGTATCTGTGACTGCCAAATACAAGCAACGCATACCTGTATCTGAATGTCAGCATCTTTTCCTTCCTTTCCTATAACAATTGGTAACATTGCTCATGTTTTTTGACCCCCGTGCTGACATTCTTTCATGATCTAATGGAGTAACGCCTTGGGGGTCGCTCCTACCATAGAGTTACTCACACAGGTTGTGTTGTGAGTAGTTTTTTCTCACTTTAATCAAGCAGTGAAGTATTTCCTGTATAGTTCTCATAAGTAGGTTCTACATATCATTTCAAGCAAAGGTTGGAAGATTTACTTCTGGCATAGTTATCTGGACAGCAAAATTTATATTTTCTATTTTAGGCTTAATGCCACACATTTCTCATGTGTAAATGCTATCAAAATGTCTAGTTTTTCTGAAAGATGTATTTCACACTTGAGAGTCCCCTTTGTGGATGAGAATGGCTCTGATCCATTACCAGGAATTTCTTTCTTGAACTGGAGCTATTTTTTGCACACTTTTCTATCACTTTGTTGAAACCGTGAAATAACAACTTTGCCAATTCTTCTACACAGTCACAGAGGTTTTTCTGTTTTGTTTTTCAATATGAAGTTGGGGATTTTTTATTTGTTCTGTTTAGGCCACCATTCTTTAAAAAGTAAGAGAATCACTCTCTTTGTCTTTTTTGTACTGCAGCAAGGGAGAGAGCACCCATTCTTGGAGAAAGGGAAGGACAGAGGCGTAGAATGTTCCTGACACGGGGAAGTCAAAATGCCCTGGTTTATGAAGTTGCATGTTGAGAACTGTCAGTGAATAACATTTTTAGGGTACTCATTTACATGCTTTGCTAATCCACTCATCTGCTTTACAGAAAGTCAGGGAGAAAGCAGTTGAATTAATGGTTTTTTTAACTCTTTTGTTGTATTCTGCTCAGTAACTTATTCCTGTTCTCTTTGAAAGGCTTGGCAAATACAGGTACAAAGGGAGTTCATATATAGAGGCTTCAGTATGATCAGATTCAGACTGTCAGAGATGGAAAGGGACTTGTTTTAGCAGGAGAGAGGGGAAAGAACTAGCGCTCTGCAGGGCTGAAGCATGGCTTGATCTTCAGAAAGTACCAAATCTGTGCCCGCAAAGCTATTTCTTCTCTCCTTTCTCAGACTGATGTTACAAGACTCGTATATTTAGGAACAGGAATAACATTTGCTGGACAAGTACGCTGTCTTTGTATTGCGTCCATACAGCTATTCTCAGCCTTTCATCTTGACAACCAAGAACATGTCTAATTTGTACCTAAATGCCTGCCCGCAAGCATCCAGGATTAACAGCCTGTTGGAAAGTCCTTGGGGACCCACCTGTTTTCAAAGCCATTCTATTAAAGCTGGATGTTTAAACAGTTTAATTCTGCAGGAGTCAGGGCCCAGAATTCCAGCTGGATCAAGCTGGTTCCAAATACAGGAGCCTGAGATCAGCCCTCAGAGAGCTCAGAAGGGAGTCATTAGAGGGCCATCAGAGCACTGCTTAGTCATTTGTTTATATCTCTTAATTCCAATTGCCTTTATCCTTCTTCTCTTTCAGAGACCTAGGACCAGCTCCTTGGTTAGTTACTAGATGCCCTGGGACTGCTACTTCACATGAAACATCTTTCTCAGACATTGAGTTTATTGGTCCCATCATGCAACCTCACCTCAAGCATTGGTATTGATTTACAGTCTTTCTACCACATTGGCATTGCAGCTACACACACCTGATGCAAGTATTTCTGGAGGCATGTCACAGACCTCGTTGTACTTCAGCATCAAAAGCCATTTCTAGGCAAAAAAGCTCCATGTGTTTTTTCAGAAGCTTTTTGTGAACCCAGAAGTGCCTATAGCCTGCCAATGCATTTGGCTAAGGCACGTCTGTTTCTGCATAACACTTATCCATTCCAGCCAAAAGGATAAATGTTGTGAGTCATGGGATGAGCTTCTCCCAGTTGGGATCAATGGCTTGTACTATTCAGTAGATACTCGGACTCTGTCCGGGTCCTGGTTATTATTTTAGAAGCAGCTATTGGCATACAGAAAACTAGAAGTTAATTTGGTCACTGCAGACTTAATGGCTATGGTGTATAATGCTAGTGGTTGCATATTCCAGTACAGGAAAATTAGTGAAGATTCTGTTGCTTTGTACGTTGGAGATGATCAGCTTCAGATCCAGAATTTTCCCAAGAAGAAGCAGATATTCATGGAGCATTATGAAGGAAATAGCATGTTACTTCAAGTCATAGCATTCAGAGGAGACCACTGCCTTAAAAAAGCAGAAAAAATGTTCCCCTTTGAACAGTACCACCCTGACTGCTGCAGATTTTCAGTAACTGTTCAGCACGGGAAAGTCAAACTGTTTGGACTGCAGTGGTGGAGCGTTGTGTAATGTTTTTTTTTTTTTTTAATTGATGATGATAGGTAATAAACATTATGAATGATACGGAGTAAGTGACTTGCAGAAAAGTAGGATACCTCCGTTCCCAAGGGCCATAGGTATTGTCCTAGAGGAGAAAATGGGTTGTTGCATCTGCAAGTTTGACATTCCCTTACAAAGTAGAGAGATTCATGGATAACTATATGGGAAACATGGGAAAGGTGCTGAGGGGTCTCGGCATATTGAATGTTGAGAGAATTAAGAACACATCCTTCCTAAGGACTTTGTGTATGTAATTACGAAATTTATTTTGTGTTCTAAATAGGCAGCATCTTGTGGACTTAATGAATTGTTAGCATTCAACACCCTTTTTTGTACCGTTGTACAAGCAGTCTTATAGTGGTCTGTGCCACACAGTCAAGACCCTCCTGATCATTTGTTGGATTGTGCTTAAAAGGGAAAGGAAAAATGTGCAACCTAGACTTTTCTGCCCTCCACTCTCAGTTTTCTAGACCATTTTTTCCGTACTATATAGACTTGGGCATTTAAATTACTGAAAGCAGAGTAGGAAGTTTAAAATGCAATTTGAACATGCTCAAACCATTGAGGAATTTTGTTTAGCCCGCCATATATGATCATAAGGATGACTATGACTTACCCGCTCTTCAATGTAATAGTTTGTATAAAAAAATTCTCACTACTTATAAATGTTCTTCCTTATATTGCATCTGTTGTACAATGCTATGAAATAAAGTGGTTCCCATGTTCTTATTATAAATTATTTTTCACACAAGGGTTTTAGTGAAGACAATTTTATTCCAAGTAATGCATGCAGGTTGACTAATGACCAGGTAATTCTTGCTTGGCTGCTTTTACTCAATAAAGAATTATAAGTCATGTTTAGAAACATGTAAAAGTCTGAAAACTGTAAATCTGTTCCTCTTTGCTTCTTTTTGCTATTGCCACTCCACCAAGATGTTCCTCCACTCTTCTTTATGGCCAGTAACTTCAGGCCAGTGCTTTGATAAAGCTAATTGACAGTCTGCAGTGTAAAGCATACACAGATGCAGATTTTGGACCTCATTAGTGGTCCAAAAAATGCAAATTCTGTGCTCTAGATAATAAACACAAGCTGGAAGTTTAGATTATTGTGCTCCTCTGAAACTACCTGTATTAAAAAAGATTTTTAGATGCAGACAATCTAGATGTTACAGTCTGTCCTCTCATCTATTTTAAATAGTCACTGTTGGTTTGATTGTTTTTAAAACGGTATTAATAAAGTGAACCTATGTCTATATATATTGTTTACTATCTACTATGAAGGACTGCTAATTGCCAAATTCAGCTCTGATTTACAGCCTGAGCAGCCACACTGAAATCGGTAAGAATAAAGTCAACTCTTCCAGTTTCCACATAGCTATGCAAATATCACTCCAAGCAGAATTTGGACCTACAAGGCATTTATTTATTGACAGTCTCTTCTGCAACTCACTCCTTACTATCAAAGAAATCACAATGCCTTTACTTATTCAGGTGGTATCTGGAAGATCCATCTTGCTTGTAGAAAAAAAGAAGAAGAAACATTAACACAAAAATCAGTCACCACTCCCGATCGCAATGATATCCCCGAAGGCTAATAATTTATTTTACTGTGTTTAGTCCTCCTAGTTTGCCCATGACCTGGATCTCTTGTTACAAGGGTAAATGTGTCAGATGTTTGCAACGACATGACCAATTGCAGCTGTGTTTGGCCTATTTCCACTGGCATCAGACGTGAGCTTGTATATAATATCCTTAATTTCTTGGTAGCTTGCTGACAGGCAAGACAACCAGCACTACTTAGTGTATTAATGTAATCCGTCAGAGTTGCTCTTTAACCCGTCTCTAGCCTTGTTAGTCTTATCTGCTTCTTTACTCCCACATAATAAAGTGATTGTACTTAAAGTAATAGTCTTTCAAGAGTGTCCTAGTCAGGGACATCAACAAAACTTTTGATCTTTTAACAGTTTATTCTATAACAAATACATCATCCTATTACATTAAAAGTGTAGAACACCAAGGAGGGAGGGCTCGGACCAGCAGTGCTGAGACATTGTTAAACTTTCTAAAAATTTGAGACAGTAATTGTCTTACAGGAGAGGTGCTGCGCTGTTTAGTGTCAGTATATGATAAAGAAGGATTAATCACAGAGTAGAAAATTGGCGGACCAGTAACCAAGACTAATTGCAGTGGGAAAAAGATTACCCTAAACAGTAATTACAAAAATACATGCTACACATAAACATGCACAGCATGTGTATAAGAGTTAATTTTTAAAACAGAAAAAATTGTGAGCAAAATTGTGTAGAAAAAATAAAATAATGCAAATAGTTGGTTTAAAAGAAGTGTTTATTAGATGGTTAGAAAAGACAGTTCCAATCTCTCAGGAAGGACACCTTTGGCTTAGAGCCAGTCTTGGCACAGTAACAAAGCCAGAGCAGGATTTGTTAACAAAAAATTATATGTAATGAAAAGTAGGTAAGGAGCTATGGCTAGAAATTAATATACAACCATGAAATGTAGAAAAATTGCTGAAGACTGTTAGCATCACATAGAAAAAGTGAGAAGCTGAAGATTATTAGTAAAGAAATTCTTCTTAGGCCCGCTACTAAATGGAGGTGATAAAATTATTATTAAGGAAAATAAATATAGAAGTTTAAGAAATATTTCTGTTAATTCATTAGAAAATGTACCATGTTTTTTTTCCATCATAAGAGAAAGTGTAAAGTATTTTCCAGTTCAATAGCAACTAAAAAGGATGTTAAACATCTGCAAAAGAAAAATATTGTTAAGTCTAGAGGCCTGTATAATTTGTACTCAGAGACCTGAGGAGCTGGCCAGGTAGACCCCTTGTCTGTTGAAATTCAGTTTTAATATATCTTGGAACACCATGGCTATTCAAGGGACAGGAAGACCGTTAATGCTGCAGAAATATTACAGAGACAGGGATGACGGCTCAAAGTAGTATGTACCGGTTATCCTGGTGTAAGTCACAGGTATATAAATCTTCAGTAGTGAAGACTAGACATGAATTATAGCTATTAAAGAGTTGGATCTCAAACACAGAATAAGTGCCAATGAAGATTCTTTTTAATAGAAAATGGGCCTTTTAAAGTGAGTCTGATTTTGGGTTTGTTTTGGTTTGTTTGTTTTGGTTTGTTTGGGTTTTTTTAATTGTATTTTTAAGATAGTATATGTTTGTTTGGGAAAAGTACAAAATGTAATTAATTTAGGCTGTGGTAAGAAATTTGGCAGCATACCAGTGCATTCTGATAAAGATCAGTATTGTGTATGAACGGTAAAGGAACAGTATGAAAATAGTCTGTGAAGTGATTTTTTTAAACAGATGCCAGTGATGAATTGTCCACATAGAGTCATAACTGAGTATGAATGTCTGTGGTGGGGTTTTACATATTGTTGTACTAATCCTGATATTTTTCAAAATTTGCATTAATTATGTGCAAGTAAATGCAGACAGCTGATGAAATTTGCAGACCGTATGAAGATACATGGTATGGTAGGTTGCAATGAGGCTGTGGCAGTGTCCCTGTCACCCTCAAAAAACTGCATTTACCAAAATGCAAAGCTGAGAACATGAAATTCAAGCCAAGCTTACGGAGTGGGGAACTTTTACTGCAAGAACGTGGTTCTGAAAAGGATTTAAAGGTCACAATGTACAAGTATCTCACCAAAAACTCCCACAGTGACGTTCAGGTAAAAATGTCCCTTTCAGTGCTCACAGTTAGGGAGACAGGTTCATTTTTCTGTAGAACACTGGTGAAACTTGATTCTGAAATACTACTAACAATTCTAGCTTTTCTATTTTAAAACAAATGTATAGAAAACTGAATACATGGAAAAAACCTTCACAACAGGGCTTTAGGGAAAGTGCAGGGGTGGCTCTAGAGTGAGGCAGGAGTTCACTCAAAAAGAAGAACTGAGACATGACATCATTCTAAGTGTCTTTTTGAAGAGAAAATAATAGTAAGGGACTTAAATTGAATTAAATAGAGAAAACCATAGCAAAAAAAACCCAACAGTTCCTGGAAACTAAAGTCATACAGATTCAAATGTGACATTAGACACAGTTTTTTAACAGTGAAGCTGATTAAGCACTGGGTTAAGCTAATGAAGCAGTGGTGGATTCTTCAGCTTTCTGTTTCTTGGATTTCAGCCTAGCTAAATTGCTGGAATATGTGTTTAGCCAAACACAAGATACCACAATAAAAGGGGAGCTGGGGGATACATCTGTGAAATCATCTGTGAAATACTAAAGATTCAAATCTAATGATCTAATACCTCCTTCTCTCTAAACCATCTTCACTTCACCTATGGGTACCATGAATCTTACTTTTGATAGTACTCAGGTAATTAATGTCAAGGACCATAGAGCTCGGTCATACTAACTAGAATAGTTTGAAAAACTATTTGTTGTTTAAATATAACGCACCAGCCAAATTGGGTGGAAGGATGTTCTGCACGTATTTCTTTCCCTTACCCTATATTCTGAGGAACTGTCGTTCTCCGTTATGTAGGGTTGCATCTTCCTCACTGTGGCAAAGGAGAAGCTTGTCTTCTTTTCCACCTCTTCCCTTATCACCTCTGAATTGTTCCCTATCTCACAGCTCACAGGAGTTTACTTCAGCAAGACAAGGGTCAGCACTGCTCCTCGCGGTGTCCTTCTCCTTAGAGCATTGAGAGGGGCAGAGCTGGGATGTTGGCAACTGGTATCACCTTATTTTTGGAAACAGGCTTGATGCTGTTGTAGCATTAATGCACTTCTGTGCAACTGCTGGGGCTTTCCACAAGGTTTTCAGATTTCTTCTCATTGGACAGCTATTTGGGAATTTGTATCTGCTCTTATATCAATTAGATGGAGTAAAGCATAGCCTCCTGCAAAGCTGCACTTCAGATAATGCTGAAGAGGAGGGCTTTCTTACAGACAAATTGCCACTGCAGTGACTGTCCAGTAGGCTGAGACCACAGCAGTACAGTCGGGGTGGGGAACAAGTTTTGCTGATCACGTGGGGAAAACAGAAGGAACAGGCAAAAACTTCTGTGTCTACCCTTCCTAAGTGTTTCAGCATTGCAAACAGGGCAACCCCATGACACTGCTGGTTCTAGCAGTCCTCGCCACTGAGGGACAAAGCAATCTCAGGGCAAAGGTCAGTTTCTGAAGCTTTTTATACTTCAAGTTCCATTCCCTCCCCAAAAAAACATTTCATCTTGCTCTTTCCATGTGTACGCCAACAGAAAGGGTTGGCTGAGGAGTTTATCGCTGGCAACAACCAGGAAGCATAGCATGCATTAACACACTCTGTCCCCTGCAGCCTGTAATTTCTAGCTTTCAAAGCCATCTCCTGACTTCTGGTCCAGAAGAAAGAAATCAGACAAAATTGTACTTCAGAAAATTCTTGACCTGAGCTTTCACCTTAAAGGTTTTGTATGAAAACTACTTCTTTTCTAGTCACACTGTCTGCCAAGAATCCATACTGATATTCATATAAAGAAATGAGTATGTTCCAAAATTAAAGATTAAAAGTTTCTAGTTTGAGGAAAGCTGTTTCTACAGCTCTAGCTGTGAATATTGGAGGTTATTTGTAGAAAAGACACCTGTACTTCACAGAAAAGAGTGAGGGGAGGGGAGAGGCAAGAAAGGGAGGAATGAGGTATGAGCCATCAAGAAAAAATTCTTGAAAAGAAAATGTGTTAAATTCTCACTTCCTATTCTCATGTGGGTGAGGTATGTTTTACCCAGCAGATCGTGTTCTGTCTGGTATTTACCCAGAAATTCTCGTGGCACAGAGACTGTCTCTGTCATTCGCCGTGCTGCACCTACCGAGAGTCCCAGAATCATCAACTGGCATTGCCAGCAATCATCATAAGAAAAAGACATAAGCTAAAATTATCTAAATAAGCTAAAAGCTGTTAAACAGGCTACATAAGCTAAAGTCAAAGACATGCAGCTGAAAACCTGTTTGTTAAAAGCGTGAAGGCAAAAAAAATCTAAAAAATCAACCCATCTCACCCCTTTCAAAACACAATAGTAAAAGACTCAATTAGAAAAATGGAAATGTGAGAATAACGAGGGACTGTTGCTCTCCTACTGCTGCTGAGTGCATACTAGAGTATGCTTCTGCCAGAGATTGTGGGGTCTGGAAGTAAACTACAGTGCAGTAAGGAAGGAGAGCCAGAAACCACCAGTGCCGATTTCATTCAGTTGGATTAATTTCCTTTCTTTCTCCCTTCATTCTTGCAAAGTCTAGAGTGCTGTTACTGAAATAGCAAACTCTAGTCTTGATCTGAAATGACCTCATACTCTTGATTCGAAGGTAAGGGAGTTAGATTTCTCTTCACGCAATTTTGTGGGATTCTCCAGGATTTATATGGAAATGTTCCCAATTTCCCCAGAAAAGAGTGCCTGAAATTGTGAGTGCTGCAGGATCCTGGTGGGGCTAGGTTAGTTTAGTGAGTCTAAATGTAGAGCAAAGTCATGGTTTGGGCTGGACTGGCCACTGAAAACCAGGACAAGTGACATGTGAATAAGTGAATATACTTTTAAAACTTGCTTTTTTTTTTTTTCATTTTCTCCTTAACCGATCTGTTTTGTACACGAGGACAAAGAATTTGAAGTGTTCCTTTCAGCATCAGCATCTTTGAATGACTTTACTAAATCTAGTTGAACCTGATACTGGAAACGTTATGGATCACCCATGCCTAGTTCTAAATTAGTTCTCTCCCCTTTGGCTTCTCTTTCGTTTATTGGTTATTCTCAAAAGGCACATTTCTGTCAGACTTCTTTTTTCCCAGTTTCTTTATGTATGCCGTAAAAATCCTCAGCATTTCTCTCCAAAGCTCTGTTAATGTGACCATGGCAGTTCTGTTTCTGCTCTCATTCAGTTGATGCTAATCTGTCTCTGTTCCTGTCTTTACATATTCATTTTATTGTTTTCCTAATTAAAATTCTGCCTGTCATGACTCAAAATTCAAACCCTAATTACTTGTCAAAGCCATGAAAACTCTGAGAAGAAGCCTCCTCACGGTACCTGTCCTCCAAATGGTGCCATGTGTTTGTGTCGACTCCAACCAAATCTGTATGGAAAACACTGAGCTAAGAGAATTACTTTAGTATTCCAGGGCCTTTTGCTGATTCAAAATTAAATCAGTCTTGATCCTTGTAGTTATAAAATGTGGCTGAATCAAAATTAAATCAGTCTTGATCCTTGTAATTATAAAATGTGGAAGTAGTTCTACCCAAATGGAAACCCTGGAATTGCTGGAGGAACTTCCTTCTAGGCGGGTAGCTAACAGTGGCAGGAAGAATTCCCCTCACATGTCCCAGCTTCCATGCTGGGTAATTAAAGCTCCTTAGGAAGCTGTCCCCAGCTGAGAACTGTAAAGTCTTAATCTAGATCTCCTTCTGGCCCAGTAAGTTATGAAATACTGCTCAAATGCTGGCCCCTTGGAAATGTTGTAGCCCTTCCATAGAACAATAAATGCTGTCAAGAAAAGCACGGGGTTAATCAAAGCATTATTTTTAATAAAAGCTCTCATTTAAGACAGTTCCGTAGGGTTAGGTAGGAGGCAGCAGTCTTTCTATGAGTTATGAGCATATGCGTGACTTCTTTGCACCTTTAGTATCTTTGCTGCTCTTGTATTTGGTATGCCAAGATCAGTTCATACCTCGTTGGTCCTCAGGGGTAATCTAGGCTATTTCCTTGTTATTTCTCTAATATATTACTCATTGTTCTGTTTTTAAGCAAAAAGCAACTATTAAAATTATTAGGAAAGCAATAGCAAACTAAACAGAAAATAATGTGCGCAGTGTGGTGCCTCTTGGAGGTGCTCAGTGCACTTCTGGTTCTTCTATCTCAAGGGCAATAGTAAAAGTGGAAGAAGTACAGAGATGAGTGATAAGGATGATCAAAGGTGTGGAACTGCTAAATAATAAATAGACAAGTGTGTAGACTGGCAGAGAGATAACTCAGAGGGTGGAAAGGTCTATGAAAATGAGCGGCTACAAAAGACAATTATAAATTGTTATTAAAAGCTGTCTCATCCAGTACAAAAGCACGAGAACTTCAAATGAAACTAGCAGATGACTAGATAAAAGCAAACAAAAGAGGTGGATTTCCATACAATATTTGGTCGAGCTGAGGAAATTTTCGCTGCAGAAATTTATGATGCTACAAGTTTGCATAATTCACAAAGTAACTGGGCAAATTCATGAAAGAAATCTTCAACAAAAGTGAAACACAGATGTATTGTGTTACGTGCAGTAGTACTATATATAACAGTATACAACATATATTTTAAGTATCCACTGTGTACACCACAATTGTATTAAACAATTGCATAATACAGTTGTAAATATACATAGTGACAATATCTCTCACTCAGGAAGTCCTCGAATGATTATTTGTTGGCATCATGGATGCCATGGGAGCATTTGGAGGAAGCGCTACTGTGAGTGTACTGTCCTTATTGCCTTTATCAAGTATACTAACCGCTGGTTTCCTGGGGGTTGTTGGTGTTTTTTTCTTCCTTTTTTTCCCCCCCTTAAGAGAAACTAGTCTTTTTGAATTGAGTGCCAGAAACTGCTCTCTGGAGTGTGTCATTGGACATCCCTTAACTGGAGGGATATTACTGTCCATTCCTGCCACCTTTGAAGTCTGGCTGCTGCCATGGGCACAGGATTAGCCAAAGCCTTGCTCCACTCCACTGGATAGTGCTTTTGGCCAGTGGGTGGGAGAAAACAGAATAAAAAGGTGGGTGGTGCTGAGGTTTCGTAGGGTCTCATTTATCACTGCCCTTGTATTCTGATTCTGTGATTTCCAGAAGCACCAGTCCTAATACCAGGTGTTGGAGACAGGCAATTACTGATGATCCATGCTCCTGGGAAATGCAAGGTCATTGACAAGAGGAACATAGTTAAACTGAGACATTTGAGGCCGAATGTGCCACATATCACATGCTACCTCTGACAAACCACATAGTAATGCCTTTTTAAGGCTGAATCCTGGGCTAGATGGATCATTCGTCTGACCCTGTGCAAATTGATATCCTTATATGCATGAGGAAAATATTATTCTTGATGATACCACAGCTGTTTCTTAAGCTAACACTCTCATAGTAGCTATTGTAGGAGACTTCACTGAGACTAATAGCTAAAATCCTAGGGAATATGAGGTTTATGGGACAAGTCTCTTTAAAAAGACAGTTGTGTTGATCAAGACTAATAATATAGTTAACCCACCGAATTGGTTTGGTAAGGGCATTGTAGTTCTTGTAGTCAGAGACTCGCAGCCTGTCTGGCCATCCGTGCGTCTCAATTTCCAGCTGGATCAACAAGGAATAGCCTCCAGACTTGTGTCTGTAAACTAGGCTTGAGTTCACAGCTTCACGTCCACAGCAGGAGACTTGATTGAACCCCAGGGGTCCTACATGAGTCACAAGCACACTGATCAGTGGGGTTCACTGCAGTTGTAAAAAAAAAAAAAAAAGACAGAATGTCAGAAGCTATATTTTGTGGGTTTTTTTTTTTTTTTTGTTTGTTCAGAAGCTGGAGAGGAGGAAGAACAAAACAGTGAATGCACTGGCCATTATGAAAGTGTCACTGGGAAATTGTGCTGTGGTAGCTTCCAGAGCTGAATGTAAACTAAAATGGGCATTTCTGGCTTCCTGATACTCTCATTTTATATATAAAATTATAGGAGAAAGACTTCCCTGCAATATTTTGTGTTTTGTTGAAGCATACAACTAGAACAAAATTGTCATTAGAATTTCTTCCATCTGCTCCCTTTGGCTACAGGTACAAGGCTGTCAATTCATCATACACAAAAAGAAACCTGGGGCCAAATTCTCTGTTGGCATAACTCCATGGAAGTCTTGGACTTGGCCTTCCCCCTGAAGAAGTGATTCTGAAAGATTCAGTGGAAAAACAAGAGAAAAATAGAAATAGCAGTACATGCCCACCTTTTCTCATAGTTGGTTCAATCACATAAAAGACTCAATGAAAGTGTTTACTGCAGATTTCTGAGGTGAATATCTTTAAGAACCAAACACACCATTAAAATACTGAAGCTGTAGGCCACGCTTATTTCTATGTGCAATAAGGAATGTATGGCGGCATGTCTGTAGCAGATGCTGGATACTTTGTCATTGCATTTCAATACTTAGCCATTCCTTTTTGCAGATTGCTGCTGTCTCCATCAGGAACACATCTGATCTCTCTCTATCAGACTGTGAAATGCCTTGGAATAGAAGATGGACAAGTAACTACCTGATGGGGTCCCTAGTGTTTGATGCCATATCTAATATAAAAGATTTTAGAAGCGGAAAATGTGCCCTCCATTGTCTTTTGGGCTTGATGTCTATTGTGTTTGTCAACCATAGTATGATAAGATTTCCTTCCATTAAAACAATGTGATCAAGAGGTTCTCGTTGTTACAGGAAAATCTACAGAGAGCTGCACAGCCAAGGCATAAGCAGTACGCAGGCAGAAAACACAAACGTCAAACACCACATGGGGTGCCTTAGGACCTGAGGGTTTTACATGGAGTTAAGTCCATCTGAATCCTCAGTAGGGAAAAGATTTTCCATTATGGCCAGAGCTATCTCACCTGAAGAACTTAAAGCAAACCACTAGGCAAATAATATTGGTATCCAAAAGAGCTCTTCTATATAAACACGGCCCTCTATCATTGACTTACATTGACCTATCAGTTATGGTAAACATTAAGAGTGTCTAAAGCAGAGGCGAGCTTTGAGTCTGTAAGAGCCGTTTGTGAGAAAGAGCTCTGCATGTTAAAACTCCATGAATTACCGTTTTGTGTTCAAGTGTTGGTATTGGGATTACAAGTGTGTACTATAAACTGCAGGTTGGTGTTTGGCTTCTGGCACCAGAGCTTCCTGCACAAGAATGTACATATTTGTGAGTGGCCTGTGCTGAGAAGACAGTGCCATCTGACTGTGTCAGTTCAGGAAAAATGAAATCTATCACAGAAATCATAATTATTCATAAGTCTCTGCAACCCTAACGGGATCAGTGTCTCTTTAAAACTGTAAATAGGCAGTTAATTGTGCACAGCGTTTGGCTTGTCATGACTCATGATTGACTCATAATTTCTTGCAGATGTAGCTACCACCAGCTCCAGGAGAGGTGACTGGGGATAAGAAATTAAGAATCTTGGCATTGGATGATAGGATTAGTCATGGATTTAAAAGCTGGGCAACAGGGATTTTGAAGGACCTGCAATACAGGTCCCAGGAGTTAAATATCTATCTTTTATTGACATTTGTGGAAATTAGGAGTCTAACTACTACAGGGAGTTTGGACTGAAGTTGATTAGTGCCATCACCAAAGCTAAGGAGACTTCTGGTTTTAAGTTCATTTAAAAAAGATCCACAATACCTGCTGGTGTGCCTCCCACATAGCTAAGAAGTAGCCCTCTAGTCTCAGCAAATCATAGAATGCTTTGTGTTGGAAGGGACCTTTAAAGATCATCTAGTTCCAACCCACATGCCCTGGGCAGGGCCACTAGACCAGGTGGCTCAAGGCCCCATCCACCCTGGCCTTGAACACTTCCAGGGATGGAGCATCCACAACTTCTCTGGGCAACCTGTTCCAGTGCCTCACCACCCTCAGAGTGAAAAATTTCTTCCTAATATCTAATCTAAATCTACCTTCTTCCAGTTTAAAACCATTACTCCTTATCCTATCTCTACACTCCCTGATAAAGATTCCCTCCCCATCTTTCTTGTAGGCCCTCTTTAACTACTGGAAGGCTGCTATAAAGTCTCCCCAGAGCCTTCTCTTCTCCAGGCTGAACAACCCCGACTTTCTCAGCCTGTCTTCAGAGGAGAGGTGCTCCAGCTCTCTGATCATCTTCATGGCCCTCCTCTGGACCTGCTCCAACAGGTCCATGGCCCTCCTCTAGGCTCACTCCAACAGGTCAATGTCCTTCTGGGGGCCCCAGAGCTGGTTGCAGTACTCCGGGTGGGTTCTCACCAGGGTGGAGTAGAGGGGCAGAATCACCTCCCTCGACCTCCTGGCCACGCTTCTTGATGCAGCCCAGGGTACGATTGGCTTTCTGGGCTGCAAGCGCATATTGTCAGCTCATGTTGAGCTTCTCATCAACCAACACCCCCAGGTCCTTCTCCTCAGGCCTGCTCCCAGTCCATTCTCCGCCCAGCCTGTATATGTGCATGGGATTGCCCAAATCCAAGTTCAAGACCTTGCACTTGGCCTTGTTGAACTTCGTGACATTCACACAGGCCCACTTCTCAAGCCTGTCCAGGTCCCTCTGGAGGGCATCCTTTCCCTCCAGGTTGTTGACCGCTCCACACAGCTTGGTGTTGTTGGCAAACTTGCTAAGGGTGCACTCAATCCCACTGTCCATGTTGCTGTCAAAGATGTTGAACAGCACTGGTCCCCATACTGACCCCTGTGGAATGCCACTCATCACTGGTCTCTACTTTGACATTGAGCCATTGACTGCAACTCTTTGAGTGCGGCCATGCAGCCAATTCCTTATCAACTGAGTGGTCCATTGGTCAAATCTGTGTCTCTGCAATTTAGAGACAATGGAGTTGTGCAGAACAGTATCAAATACTTTGCACAGATCCAGGGAGATGACGTCTGTTGCTCTTCCCTTATCCACCAAAGCTGTAACGCTGTCTTAGAGGGCCATCACGTTTGTCAGGCCTTGTCAGGCCAGTTGATTTGCCCTTGGTGAAGCCATGTTGGCTGTCACCAGTCAGCTCCTTAGTTTCCGTGTGCCTTAGCATAGTTTCCAGGAGGATCTGCTCCATGATCTTGCCAGACACAGAAGTGAGACTGACTGGCCTGTAGTTCCCCAGGTCTTCCTTTTTTCCCTTTTTTAAAAATGGGGGTTATGTTTCCCCTTTTCCAGTCAGCAGGAGTTTCACTGGACTGCCCCAGCTTCTCAAATATGATGGCTAGGGGCTTGGCAACTTCATTTGCCAGTTCCCTCAGGACCTGTGGATGCTTCTCATCAGGTCCCATGGATCTGTGCATCTTAAGGTTCCTTAGATGGTCCCTTCCTTTGCCTTCTGTGACTTGGCCAGTGTGGCTAGAGCACTTGGCGGTGAAGACTGAGGCAAAAAAGTCCTAGAGTCCCTCAGCCATCTCCATATCCCGGGTAACCAGGTATCCCATTTCCTTTCGGAGAGGGCCCACATTTTCCCTAGTCTTTCTTTTATCACTGATCTACCTGTAGAAGGTTTTCTTGTTGCCCTTTATGTCCCTGGCCAGGATGAACTCTATCTGGGCTTTAGCTTTCCTAACCCAACCCCTGGCTGCTTGGATAATTTCTTTGTATTCCTCCCAGGCTACCTGTCCTTGCTTCCTTACTCTGTAGGCTTCCTTTTTGTGTTTGAGTTTGTCCAAGAGCTCCTTGTTCATCCATGCAAGCCTCCTGGCATTTTTGCATCACTTTGTCTTTGTTAGGATGCATTGCTCGTGAGCTTGGAGGGGGTGATCCTTGAATACTAAACAGCTTTCTTGGGTCCCTCTTCCCTACAGGGCTTTATCCCATGGTACTGTACCAAGCAGATCTGTGAAGAGTCCAAAGTCTGCTCTCCTCAAGTCCAGGGCAGTGATCTTGCTGTGCATGCTTCTTGCTGCCCTAAGGATTGTGAACTCCACCATTTTGTGCGCAAAAGCAGCCAAGGCTGCCCTTGAGCTTCACATTCCCCACCAGCCCCTCTTTGTTGGTGAGAACAAGGTCCAGCACCTCTCCTTGTTGGCTCCTCTATCATTTGGAGAAGGAAGTTATCATCATCCCATTCCAGGAACCTCCTGGTTTGCTTATGCCGTGCTGTGTTGTCCCTCCAGCAGATATCGAGGTGGTTGAAGTTCCCCATGAGGACCAGGGCTTGTGAATGTGAGGCTTCTCCTATCTGTCTATAGACAGCCTCATCCGCTCGGTTTTCCTGGTCAAGTGGCCTGTAGCAGACCCCCACTATGGTCACCTGTCCCTGCCCTCCCTTTCATCCTGAGCTCTTATCCGGCTCCTCATCCATCCCCAGGCAGAGCTCTGTGCACTACAGCTGGTCATTGACATCAAGGGTGACACCTCCTCCTCATCTTCCCTGCCTGTCCTTCTTGAAGACCCTGTATCCTTCCAGTCCAACACTCCAGTCATAGGAGCCATCCCACTGCATCTTCGTGATGCTAATAAGATCATAGCCCTGCAGGCATGCACACATCTCTAATTCTTCTTGTTTATTCCCCATGCTTCATGCATTTGCATAGAGACATTTGATTTGGGCCCCCGATAAAGCTGACTTACTGGCTGGAATGGCTGGAATTCCTTTGCACTGCACTCCAGGTGCTCTCCTGCTGACCTGTGGTCCTTCTCCAGGCTCTGGGCATCTATTGCTGGTGTTGGCATCAAATTGGTAGGAGTGGGATGGACTGAGGTTCCCCTCCCCCGGCAACTCTAGTTTAAAGCCCTCTTCACGAGCTTGGCAAGCCTATGACCAAAGATGCTCTTCCCCTTCTCTGACAGATGGATCCCGTTAGCCCCCAGTAGACATGGTTTCTCAAAGCAAGACCCATGGTCTTAGTAGCCAAACCCCTGGCTGTGGCATCACTCCTGTAATGATTTATTGATTTTCCAGATTCAACTGGCCCTTTCAAACCCCTTCCCTTTGACCGGGAGGTTTGATGAAAAAACTACAAATGAGCCAGAGCATGTAAGTTAAGAGCCAAGGTAGACACTGTGAAGAGTTAAGACATTGAGCACATTATGGGGCAATGCAGGAGTCTGAGCTAGCACCATCATTAGAGTGAGGTAGAAGAACCCAAAAGCAAAAGAGCATCCAGCACTTCACTCTGTTTTCTGCACATAGCATAGGCATGTCCCAGAGCACTTCCAAAGAGCAATCTAGAAAGCCCAGGAGTTAGCCCATGCGAAGAGGGGTGGTTGAACTCCAGTCCTTCTCTACTATTAGAGATAGGAACCCACATTAAGTGCCTCCATCAACTTGAGTGCTACATCCAGACACAAGTACTTCACAGAGCAGAATTCACATCTTCTAAGAGTCTAACTCATCCAGGAAGCGTGCAAATTGGATTCAGCATCCTATCAATCTCAGAGGATGCAAACCATCTACCTTTCCTTCCAACAGTGTGTTGACCTCCAGGCTGTACCTGTGAGAGGGGCAGGGTACCCACAGCAGCTCCCTCCAAGTGAAGTCTCTAAGTGGTCAGGAGGGCAAGCACAATGGGGTCAAGAGATGAGTCCCCAAAGATCCTAAGTCTCACAGTTGAGAAGTTTATAAGGTGAAGACCTGGGTTCCTTCTTCTGAAGTGATCCTACAGCTTAAAGAATCCTTGAATAAAACCAGAAGTTACCCTGTGAACAGGAACCATAACCCCCAGTTCCCCACACCCAACAGCATACTTTGTCTGTCCCACGTCTTGTGTGAAGCGTTCCTTGTCAGTCAGAGCCAAATTCTGGTATGATAGCTTTCACTGTCCAGAGATTTACATAAAAACTAGGCATCTAGGTCCCCAGAGGAGGCCTCAGTGAGCAAAAAGAAGTGCTTAAGTGCAGGGTCCTGGGGAAATGCCAGAACAGCAAGCTGTAGGGACCTCCAGGATGAGGTTGCCATGGGGGTTGGGGCTTTGGGATGACCCTTTGACATAAGTTTCAAGCCCATTCAGCTGTAGATTCAAAAGCAAGCAAGCACATGTTCCAAGATATTCTTCAAAAGTGATCGATCTGAGCCGTCTGGCCCAGATGACTAACAGTGGAGAATTTGAAGAGTCTTTGGTAGTCTGTGTGGAGAGACAGTTGTCTCAGTTGTAGACCTCTTGTCTTGACGTGTGTGTTAGCTATTTCAACAGAGGAAAAAATGGGTTTATAAGGAGCCTTTGGTTTCCTCTTGCAAATATAGATAATTCTTCCAAATAAGCAAGGAAGTAGCTCAAAAAAGAAGTTGAAGGAAACTTGCAGTAATTTTGCAGTACCATTAGTGCCTGTTAATCTCACTACTTACGTAAAACCACACTTCCTTATTAAGAGGCAGGAGTGATCACTCAGGGAGGTGGCCAAGATCATGGTAAGGATCAAGTGGCAGCAAGGTAACAACAGGAGTCCATTTTAGAGGAAGACAAGGAGGAGGAGGAGGAAGCAATAGTTATTGGATTAACTGTTCTACAACAAAGGTAAGGATGCGGACAGTTTGCGCTCAACGCTCAGCTAGTCTGCCATTGCCATACCACCACGTGTGTTTCATATGGTCACACAGCGCTGTTCAACGCATGGAGCCATCAGGATTGCTCTGTAACAGAGCTGCTGGCCTGTTCCCTGCCAGCTCACACACTCATGCAGTGGCACACAGCTGGCCTCCATCAGGCGCGAATCGTGATGATGATGTCAGACATCAGTGGGGAGAGAGCGAAATGTCCTTCAGCTTCGGAAAGTTCCTCGTCAGCTGAATGCAACCTTCAAGGCTTTGATTCATGCCAAGGGTTCTGCACGTGCAGCAGTTTTGTGTGCTGCTTGATAAGGCATGTCTTTTATTGGAACGCTCTTTTAGGGCATGCCGGCTGTGTGATGAAGTACTCTGAAAAGTTCAGTGGTTACGCTGCTGCAGGCTTTCAAGGAACCAAGTCATCAGGAATGGTTTATAGCCCAGCTCTCTCTTTGCTGCCAAGTTTTGCCCCTGATGAGGAATCCCTGTGGACCGGGTCTTATACCATGTCAGTGAGTAAAGCTTTGAAAAACTGACGTTTTTAAAAATTCATTTAATTGATAACACTACCCAGTCACCTTCCAAACTTCCCTGACTGTCCTGCATCTCTCATTCTGATTTTAAATGGATTTTGTTCTTCAGGAGTACACAGTAATTCCCAGTGGTGATTGTTACTGATAGCTTATAATGGAGCTCAGCTGTGTTGCTCCTGGATTTCTAATCAGCTTAGCAATGATAGAACTCCTGTCGGAGAATTGCACTAAGCCTATTTCATATTCAAAACTAGACAAGCGAAAAAAAAAAAAACAAAAAACAAAAAAGAAAAACCCAACCCCATAAAATGTTTTAGTATACTTTATGACAAAAAATGGGATAAAATAAAAAGATGTGGCCACTTTTCACCTCCGGGGCATGTCTTGTGCTAATCCTTGGAAGTTTGCAGAAGCAGCGACTGACCGTACAAACAAGTCACCGCAAGCCAAGTCTACACCATGGGAGGTATTCTGCTGGGAGAGCCCGTGAGAATATTTTCTCCCCGCAGCAAACATGAGGTAGCTTAGCCTGTACTCACCAAGGCACAAACCACTTGACACTTAACCACAATTTAAAGAACAGTCGCTGCAGGCTGACTAGTACTTTGCAAAGTCACAGCCTCTCTCACCTGTTGGTAGCTTGTTTGTGTTGGTGCTTTGAAAGTATCAGAGAGGTTATCATGGCAGTGGTCTTCTCAGGATTCCTAAATACTGTGAGCGGAAGTCAGAAACAGCGTTTGGTTACAGTTTTGGATTCATATTCATCAGGTTCAAGTTCCTTTTCTGAAACAGTCACAGGCTTCCTGATAACCTTGAGCAAATTGGTTTGGCTCTGATCCTCAGAGATAATTAGTCCCGCACTTCCATGATTAATCATCTTTGAGGATCTGGGATTAAATCCTTCATTTCCTCAACTGAGGAGCAAAGGCAGGAGGCAATAACAGTCTTCTCTACCCTTTTTGTCTATACAGCCTGTAGTCTTTTTGGGTATAAACCACAGTTACTGCAGTCACTGCAAATGTAGTATAGATCTCCCTAGCTTTGAAGTAGGTGTTTTTGTGGGTTTTTTTATTCCTCAGAGTGATAGCTCCATGTTGGGATAGCATGCGATAATGTTTTGTAGAGATCCGAACTATTTTTCTACTCTGATGACTGTCAATTTGAAACCAAACCAACTCATTTAAAATTGGTAAAAAATGCCAGCTACTGATTATCGCATTCACATGTTTATTCAGCTGTTTGACCCAGAAGGGATATCTGCCACATTTGGTCAGCATTCAGTAAGGAACGAAGCTCTCTGTGACACTGATTTTGGAAATCCATGACTAAAATAATGAACTTGCGTCTCCTAAGCTGGATGTGTAGCTACTCCGAAAGAGTCTAACCTTATTTTCATTCTACACATAGTCTGCATACCTCAGACCATTTAACATGTGTAAATCAGTGAGAAGATTCATTTAATACCTGAACTAGATACACTTTTTCTGTTTCTAATCTCTATAATGAGCCACAAAACTGCATTTCAACATGACAAATCGGTTTAATTCATGATGATTATCTATAGAGAGCTGAGACACCTTCCGACTGGGTTTCATCTCTCTGAAAAGGCACTAACCTTTTGTGAAATAAAAGTTCTGAATGTGATGTAAAAGTCCTCACAAAGGAGGGAACAGATTTTTCACATTTCCTTTCTAGTCCTCTGCTCCTCTACTCTCGGTGAACCTCAACCTCTTGGTTTTTTTCTTAGCATTTTTTGCAGTGAGAAGTATCCTGTGTTCAGAGTGGAGATGTTTGAAGGGTATCTGTGAAAATGCAAGAGATAATGGTTGAGAAGTTTATGTCTGCCACGTTAGGCTTCCCTTTCTGTCAACACAGTGAATAAGTGTATTAATTGTAAAATAAATAACTAAAAACATCTGACCACTGTGCATGCCCTCATAGTGCCTGTGTTTCATCACTGGTTAGTAAAGGCACCCCGGGTGCTCTGAAGTTGGTACGTAGTGTACAAGGTAAGTGAGACAAAAGCTACTCCACAACTTTGGATGACTGAGACTGGTGGTTTTTGTATCATCCAACGCTGGTTTTATTGTCTCTAAACCCTCTTACGACTTCTGGCATCGCAGCTTCACTAGGCATCTAGCTATTCCTTTCTCATATTATCATCTGTGCTGCTCTCAACATCGCTGCTTCCTGGGCAGGCACCAGTTAGCACTCTAGCTGATGAAGGGAAGAGCACATTATAAGCAATTGCTGCTTTTTTGAGCTCCTTTGCAGTGGAGAGATAACCATGCTGAAAAAGCAACATGACCAACAACAGCAGAGGAGACAGCAAATCTTTTTTTCCCCTTGCTACGGAAGAGAAGGAGGAGGGAAGGTTCTTGCTGCAGATGAATTCATTTCCCAGTGCTGGTGTCCTGACATGAGGTCCTTCAGAAAGGGATAATTTTCTAGGGGAATGTGGCTTCTTCATGAAGTGAAATGAATACAAATTTTAATTGGCATAAAGATGAAGACATCTTGAATGTAGAGACACATAATTAAGGCCTCCTAATTTTGACTATTGTATAGCGTAGCTACTAAAATCAAAGTTTAAGATGTTGTCAAGGTGACATGCAATATAAGTAATCACTGGCTCAGTGTGAACTCAAGCGGTTAGCAGAGTCAAACACTGAGGTGTATGTTACGGTGCACTGTGGTATAGCTGTACTATCTTTCAGATGTTTCTGGGTGTTAGCAGACTTGGCTTACCTTATCTGAGCGCTCTTTTCAAATAGCCTGCTGGTTATGCTGGGCTGTTGGATTCGCTTGCAGGATCCTTCCTAAAAGGGTCCTCACATCAGCTGTGGCAGAAATAGCTCAGGTTTGCGCGCTGTCCTAACACCAGCTACCCATCTAATGCCACCACAGATATCGTCCTACGTCTTGCAACATTGGAGGAGAGCCAGGTCATGGACACGAGTGGCCATTAACTTTATGGGTTGTGTCATCGATGTTGTGTGATATGTTATGATAATAATACACTGTAATAACAATGCTCAGCAGACAATTGGCCTGACAAAAAGGTGAATCGCTTACGGCCAGAGCAGTGAGTCCCTTCGGATCAGCGGGATGGCCAGGGAGCAGCTGGAGTGGGGATGTCCTTGCAAGGGAAGAGGAGTTGGAAGACGGGATGACAGCAGGGCAGGCAGGGCAGAGACCCCACAGCCCCGTTCCACAGTACCTGAGGGAGGCGAGCAGAACAGACCCAGTGATGGCAGCTGTATTCAGCCAAGAGCCCAGATCACTGGATAAGTCAATGGTGATGGGGCAGGGTCTGAGGTGAAGCCAGGAAGTTAAGTCCATGGGCTGTGGCCATGTCTGTGTGATGCATTGCTGGGCATAGGCATGGCTGCAGCAGAGTTGTGGCAAGGACCAAGGCCAAGAGCATCACCTTAAAAGCCTCACCTGAGCAAAGGGCAGTTGACTTCAAAGAGGCACCTCTCAGCTCTTGCTCACTTCGCTCTTCAAGGCTGGGCAGCTGTCTTGTATCAAAGCTGACCATAATCGTAGGCAGCCGTACCCCTGGAGGTGGGGTGAAGGTGGTGGTGCCCTCAGGACCCTCATGTGGGTGCTGCATAGGAAAGAGGGAGAAGCCAAGACTCTCCTTTTCATCAGCAAAGTGTTAGATGAACTTGGCAATTTCACCTCCAGATTTGGATGCTGAAATCAATGTGATCCTAATGGAAAAGCTATTTTCCAAGTACCGCAGCTAATTCTATCTACCGGAATTAAACAGGAATAGTAAATCTTGATTCTCTGCTGTATGCAATACTAATTTAAAGATACTTTATTCAACATCAAAAGTATTCCTTGGACAGAGGAGCCTGTCTTTGCCTGAGGAACACTGGTAACTGTTTTCAATAAGGCTGACAAACTGTAAACTACTTGCAGTAGTTTCTCACCAGCTTGCACTCTGAAGTCAGTAATACAGCCAGCTGACTTTTACATGACCTGGCAATCAATTCACTGATTTGTCTGCATATATCATCATAACTTACAGGAGCAGTACTACAAGCTATGCATTAATTAAAGACTTCCCTAGTGAAAGAGCGCATGTCTGAGGCTGTGCTTCAATGATGCCTTAAGGCACCGCCATCTTCCCCATCCCTAGCCTGTGCGCCACCAGGCAGCTCCCCCACAGGTGTGCTGGCAGGGCTGTTTGTGAGGATACGCCGTGAATATGATAAGGAGCTAAATCAAACTCAAAACAAATTAAATAAGATACGTCTTTGTTCAGTTGCCTCATCCAGTCCACTAGCAAAACTGGGAGGGTGAGCCTCCAGCTGGGGGGAAAGGAGGACTTTAGGGAGAAGAGTGTTTGACTTGTGGAGTTCTTAAGTCAGTAACCACATCTGATGTTCTCCTGAGTCAAAACCAGCAAAGCCTTTTTCACTGTAGAAATACTGAGTAAGGGACTCAAGATAAAACCTCTCATAAAACCTCTAAGAGGGACAGTAAAAGCCCATGGAAGCAGAAGTGCTTTCAGGAAATTAATTCCCCTGACAGAGTTGTGTTGCTTTGATCGCTTTGTCCATGTAGTCTCCCTTGTAAATTATTCATGCTTTTCAATGCTGATTTATTCTAGTATAAAAAGATTGGGTGATTTTGGACTTCATTTTGGTTGATGATATCCTAAGAATATTTGGATGACCATCAAAAAGCTTTAATATCCTGCTCTGTAATCTGAATTATGTAAATAGTAAACTGCCTGTTGTGAATGGTCTTTTAAAATAAAAATGTGAGGTTTTCACGAGTGTTTGTGATCACTGTGTACTGAAATTTTTATTAGTCAGATTTTTTCTGAAATCTGTTTAATGAAATAGGACTTATCAGCCTTTTTCTACCTGTTCCATCACTGAAGGACAGGATACTCTTTGTCAGGATTTTGTTTTGTTCTTACCTGTGGCAAGTCAGCATGAAATCCATGACAAGCAGACAATTTGGGCAAAAGAATTTAAAGGTATACGTAGTGACTTTTTTGTCTTAACTAATTTTGTTACACAAAGAGACATTACAAAGCCTTGAAAACTGAAAGGAGCAGGATTTCAGATATTTGCCTGACAAATGACAATCCCAAAGTAGCTTGAACCTTTAAGACACAGTGTAGTATGTTGAACTGGCATTTTGTTAAATTTTACATCACTATGTCCTCCTCAAAGATACTAACACAGATTCACAGGGCTTTTCTGGTGCAAATCTATTTAGGTACCCTTTATGCCACACTTAGTATCCTATTAAAAAGATACCCTGACACTCTTTAGTGTGCTCCTTTCTCCTTAGATATCTGACCAAAAAGAGGCTGTGTTTCATGTCCTCAAGATCCAAAATTGGTTTTAAAAAATCATCATGAGTATCTGAAGCTTCAAGGATCTCTCCTGGTTCCCATTAGCTGTGTGTCTGGATCTTGTGTTAACCCCACGCTGACAAGATCAGAGGATATCTGAGGCAGCCAGTGAACTTGAAGTTTTTCTCGCACTGATCTGCCTCTCCAATACTTTTACCAGAAACAGAAAGGTAGAAACTGGGCAACAAAGTGTTAGTGAGAACATGACCAGAGTTGCATTTTGAGTAGCCGTGTACTATATAATTTCCTTAACAGAAGCTGCCAACTTCCCACCCAAAGGAAGTGTTGACAACCTTCATCAGCAATGGGCCCATTTCCTCCTCACTAGCCTATAGCTAACTTCACTTCAGTGCCAGGTTTCTCATCTCTGTTAGAAACACACTTGATGAGAATGGTTATAGTGGAAATTAAAATGTTCTACATGTCTGCAAGGTAGAAAAAGCCTATTTTTTTTCACCTGGCATTATAGAAGTCAAAAAGAAATGTGAAAAAAAAACTGTAATTTTTTTATCACTAGATTTCTGTGGCTCATTTTTGTTGCCAGCAGGTAAAAAATAAGAAGATGTAAGTATTGTAGCCCTGCCAAAGTTTTCTTATCTGCTCAGTTGGAAGATTTGTTAAAATATAAGACTAAAGGGAACTTATTAATTTATTCTTATATTGTGTGAATATGAGTAACTGATTTTTCCCATCTCACCAGCTGTTTCTCATAACCCTGCTGGTAAAGGCTCCACTTTTAAGAATACAGCTTTGAGTGCCAAAGTGTTGGAAAGTGTTACTTTGAGTAAACATCTCTAAAAGTCTTAGGATTCTGTTTCCACTTAGTCTGATTTGCCTACCATGGATTATGAACTTTAATGCAAGGATTTTTCTTTGCGTATCATTGAGCAATAAATACAGCCAGCAGTCTCTTGCATTTTCTTGCAGAGAGCTCTGCACAAGCTTACTGGTATACACTGTAAGCTTTCCTGGTGAAGTCAATACAGTAATGGTGTTAGATCATACCTGTAAGCACATTCACACTAGGGGAAGTCAACAGGCAAGTTTAAAGCTAAGCATGTATGGAGGACTGACTCAGCCTGATTGCATGAAATTGCAGAATTGTGCGGGGGTGTAGACAACAGCAACACTCCACAAGAGAAATAGTGAATTTCTGTTTTCCTGGCCTATCCTGAAGGAACTAGAGTGACTTATCTTCTACTAGTTTCAAATCTCAAATTCAAAATTATTCTACTACTAGAATACATTGATGATATGTCAACATTCTCTGTCTATTTGATGTCTTTTGGTACGAACTAGCTTATATTGTAAAAATTTATGAAGGTAGACTGACGGAGTATGAACATACAGTCTGCCAAGCTGCCAAGCCATCGGCTTTGTGTTTTAACTGTCCAGTGCTCCAGATAGATCTCAGTTTCAGTTCTCGGTGTACGCCAATATAGGATTTACCTTCACTGCCCATGTAGTTTCAGAAATGATTACCCCTTAACAAAACCCTCAGGGACTTAGAAGGCAAAATTAGATGCTTCTCCATTTAGAAAAGAATTTATTGACTCAGGAAGATGAAATCAACAGTGTTTCCTGGATTGAAGGCATCCAACAAAAAAGGAATATGCATTTTTGTTTATTCGCCCACTTGCAGTGAGTAAAACTCCATCCCAAAGTGAGCAAGACATGCGTTCTCAACAGACAACTCATTCTTGGGTTAAAAAACCAGCTTGAATAAATACTCTTAAGGCTCTGTGAAGGAGCTAAAATAACTGTGCCTTCTTTGTGACTACTATCACACAGAACAAAATAGCTGGCATTTAAAGAAACACGTCACAGCAAACAAATCAGTTTAGCAAATTGTCATGGTTTCAGTGGGGATAGAGTTAACTTTCTTACTGGCAGCTGATATAGTGCTATGTTTTGGATTTGGGATGGGAATAGTGGGATAGTGCACTGGTGGCTTTGGTTGTTGTTAAGCGCTCAAGGCCTTTTCTGCACCTCACACTGCCCCACCAGCAACTGGGCTGGGAGTGCACAAAAAGTTGTGAGGGGACACAGCTGGGACAGCGGACCCCAACTGACCAAAGGAAAATCCCATACCATGTGACGTCATGCTCAGCATATAAAGCTGGGGGAAGAAGAAGGAAGGGGGGGGTCGTTCGGAGTGATGGCATTTTGTCTTCCCATGTAACTGTTACATGTGATGGAGCCCTGCTTTCCTGGAGATGGCTGAACACCTGTCTGCCAAAGGGAATGGATTCCTTGTTTTGCTTTGCTTGCATGCGCGGCTTTTGTTCTACTTATTAAACTGTCTTTCTATTAACCCACAAGTTTTTCCTCACTTTTACTCTTCTGATTCTCTCCCCCATCTGGCTGGGGGGGAGTGAGTGAGCGGCTGCATGGTTCTAGCTGCCAGCTGGGGTTTAAGTATTGATTCTATGAACAGAACAATATAATTCTATGAACAGAGATCTGCCATCTTTTATTACAGAGGAACCTTAACAGTTTATTTTATTTCTTTTTTAAAATATAGAATTCATTAACCTACAGATCTCTTTTTCCCAAAGCCCTTGAGACTCTACTTGCGCTAGTAGGAAAATGGACAGGTTTTTGCTGTAAAGTCCCTAATTCTATAATTAACCACTCACTGAGGATTTAACAGCAAAGTGCTGCTGCTCTACCTGCCACTACTATGGCTTCATTAATTTTACAGAATGTATCAGAGTGCATTAGTCTGATATATTGTCAAAAATAATTATAGTGTAGTCATATTCTGGAAAGCAGATATGTAAAAATGCCATCTTCTTTACTCAACAGATCTCTTCCCTGTGGACATATAGTTGGATCTGCCTATTTTGTTACAAAAATACTTTTTTTTTTCCTGTGTCTCAATTCTGCAAGCACCTTGTATACATAATATCATTAAAATCGAATGTATTGAATCCCTCAAGGGCATTCTCAACATGGTGATCACCAAAGCTGGGGTCATGGAGTTGTGCACAAATCTCAGAAAAGCACAGCTGGAAGATCTTGGGGCTGCTGAATCTTGAATTAATTCATAGCTTGAATTTCTATAGTCATCAAAGCAGACATAAGGAGAAGAGAAGCTAGTCTGAGTTTTAGAAAGCAGGCAGAATTTACAGAGCAGAATTTACAGATGTACTCTGTCTTGCATAAGACAGAGTACATCTCTTATTGATAAAGGGAATATGTAATTAAGATATAACAAATATGGAACCCCAGAATGCCATTTTACAGCACTTTTCATTTTCAGACAACGCTGTAAAATTAAGCCATATCTGTCCAGTGTTACTGTGCAAGAGCCTTGTTTTAGCAAAGCTACTCTCTTAATCATGTTGCTTCATTTCTTTATTAATTCACATAACCTTATAATTTTCAGTGTGTCATCAACTGAACCATGGATACAATTCAGTCATTCTTACTTGGTTTACAGGCCAATTTCAACTTCAACAAATACAAAAAGATACAGAAATTTGGTGTTATAATGAAAAGTGATGATGCAATAATTTAGATATCAGTTCCTCCCTTCTAAAAAGCCACATACTAGATAATTTCTCATGAGCCAATAAACCACTTCAGGTGACATTTTTACTGAACATATGCTCTTCAGACGTGTCACAAAGAGCCATTACCAAGTCTTTCTATGCCTGTTAGCTGTAGAAGGCATATATAGGATAGAAAGCAGAATCTCTTCTCACTTCTGCCTTACCTGCAGAGTACTTTCCTAAATTGCAATGTCGGGACAATATTTTCATGCTCGATCCAGTGGCTTAGCAAGAGCTAAGACAGGTGAAGGTCTGTTCACCAGGGGAAGATCTGTCCCACTCTTCTTGCTTGCACCCTAAGTGCACACATAGCTGCTGCTAAGGTCCAGTTTGAATCCCGTTTCTACTCAGGAGCTGCTTAAGCATGAGGCACGTCTGCTTTGTAACATGCTTGGTTGTCCATGCACTGTTCTCATTATACCTAAAATCATGCTTCTGTGCAAGTCCAAAAGCACTTTAGTTTTGAGGTGTTATCTGCTAGATGCCTAACTGGCTTGTAAGTGCAGTTGGGAACTACAAATCAAGTCATTTTTCATATCCTTCTCAGATAAAACCCTACACAAAATTAATTGCCAGCAAATGTTTTTTTCCCAAACAGAGGGGGAAAGCAAGTTTATCTTTTTATGTACTGCCCTAGCCTTCTTCACACTTATCCAGCAAATGACATGCTTCAGTTCAGTTCCTTCCCACACCTTAGGCAGGACTGCACAACCAAACCATCTGTACCTTGGATGAATGAACTGCCTGCTGATCAGTTGTTGTTCTGCATTACTAGGAGTGTTAGTGCTCTGACTGGATGTCTGAAGTTTGCTGGGATGGATCTGGGTTTCCCGGAAGAGTAAAGTCAATGTGGATTTCCTATACAGTCATCAGAGACCACTAAAGGATCGAAACTCTTTTGGGGGCAGCAACAGGAGATGTGAAAGTATCTTCTAGACCATTCCTCCTTTGCAGTCATGTTGCAGAAAGGGTCCTGCTTCAGCACAGCCCTCAGGCCTTTCCTGTACTACAGCCCTGGCAGAAGTCATCCTGCAGGGATGCCACCCTGGTGGGAACAGCAGTTGGTGTCATTTATTTAGGTTTTTTCCTTGCTGGTGGGTGATGTTGAATGAAGTGTTGCTGGAGCCAGAAAGTAGAAAATACACCTGTGTCACACTTCAAAAACTACAGTTAACATTTTAGTGAACATTTGGTCATGATAGTTCCATAAGATCACACTATGAAAGTATGACTTTCATAGACCAGCATTTCAATTAAATAATACTTATTTTTCCCTAAATACTTCACTGTGCTCAATGAGATACCTGCTACAAATATTTAAAATCATCTCTGTCAGGTCATTAATGTGTTGCACTTGTCCACAAAGTCCCAGAATTTGAGTAGTTTCAGCCTAATTTTTTGCTATATATTCCAATATAGGCTTCAGGGAGAATTCTGTGGTGCGTAGGGGCCTACCTGCAGCACATACACCTCTGGGATATCTGCCCTGAATGCTGAAAATTTGCTTTGCAAAAAATTTCTGCTGCAGGGAAGCTGACTGCATAGACAAGAGTATCTAATTTGCAATGCTGAGCATATCCCGGCTCTGTGTGAAATAACCTCCTCATAGAGAGAAGTCCTTGGACTAACACACCTGCTGCCATTTATATTGCATTCCCAGAAAATAATTACTGCACTGCTTGCTATAATTTTTTTTTAATTATCATTGCCAGTTATTTTTTTACACCAGCTGTATATTTAATGCTACAGAATACATCCAGAAAGGCAGTCTTTCTTTCTTACTTTTTGTATTATTTGGTCTCAGGTTTTGTTCCCAGACCTTAAGTGGTACCAAAAATGTAATTACACTTTCAATTCTGGTTAGTTTTAGAGAGATGACCCTGCTTTCATTTTATGTTTCCAGTAAAGAAAACTGTGCTGTGCTATGCCTTGGGGTAGAGAAGTGGGAGTACATACTCAAGAGTCTTTGTGGACTTTTCTTTTAAAAGATGATAGACACACAATTAATTGCATGCCTTTCAGCACCCCGGTTCTGGCTGGGTTATCACGTTGAAATATCCACTATTCCATAATCCTAGGTACTTTCATCCATCTAACAGAGCTGGGATATTCCCTTGGACATATATGAAAGAAAGTGACATAAGAATGTCGTGGTTTGGGCTGAACTGGCCACTGGGCAAATGACAGATGCTCTCCCCCACCTCCCTTCAAAAGAGAGGCAGGAGAGAGAGAGACACTTATAAGTTTAGAAGGAACTGAACTACTTTAATGAAATATTTGTAATAAAATAAAAAAGGAAATAATGAAATATATACAAAACTGTATCAAGCTCCCAGGATGACGTCACCAGTTGGCACTGGAGAAGTCCCAGACTGGACCCAGTGACGGATGGGAACTGGACTCTGGATCTGGATTTAGGATGACAAACAGACTGAGTCCTCTTTGGATGCTGGCCATGGAAGAAAGAGGGCTGACCCTTTGATCCCTCAGCTTTTATACTGAGCATGAGGCAGATGGGATGGAATAGCCCACTGTGTCAGTTTTGGGTCCCCTGTCCTGCCTGCTCCTCCCCTCAGGTGAGACGCCTCTACGCTCTTCTGCTTCCGACACTCCAATGAAGCAAATAACCAAGTTCGCTGCCCTGGGTTGTTATAGCAATAAGTATAAGCAGGAGCCTCTCTGCATACCATGCCTGGGCATCAGCTATAAACATAGGTCTTATCACTCTGAGAGCGAACAGTGTCTGCACAATATGCTGTTAATTTCAGTAGTTAGAAGAGGCCCAGCTAAGAAGTAAAGTTACTGAACAAAATTGGTCCTGTTTTACCTCAAACCAGGACAAAGAACTGGGTGACACCAGAAGTCCTTTGAGTCTCGTATCTTATCTCCAGCAGTAGCAGTAAGTAGGTACCTAGGGAAGAATATAAAATTAGAACAACTAGATACAATTTCCTCTGATATTCTCTCAACTTCCAGCCATTTTCAGGTCACAGACCTCCTGAACCAGATGTTGGTTGTATTTATTTAGAAACTTTAAAAATATAAACTTTTAGTATCCACATTCTTTGTGGTCCTTTGTGTGGTGGACAAAGCTTCTTTGCTTTGTCCTTTCTCTGGCTCCTACTAGCTTCATTTGCTGCTCCCTCATCCTTGCATTGCAAAAAAGAACTAGCAGTCAACCCCTGTCTATTCTCTCCATGCACAAATAATTTTATTCACTCTCTGTCAGCCTGGAGAGTCTTAGCTGCTTTTTCATACCTTTGAATATCCTACTGTCTTCTTGTGTCCTACTAAAACCTTCTGGGAATGAGGAGAGCAGAACTGCTCATAGTTTTCATGATAGAGGCAAACCATGGATTGTACAGTGGCATGAGGATGTCCACTGCTTTTTCCTGAATTCCTTGTTTGCTTTACTACAGCTAAGTACTATGATGGGATTGTCGTTTTCATGGGACTGTCTATCATAACCCTCGGAGCTCACTCCTGGGTGGGGATGAGCAGCTCAGAACCCATCAAATGTCAAGTTTGGATAGATTTTTTTTAAGTGCCTCCCTGTATATTTAACTACAGCAAATTTCCTCTGTCATTATATCCTGCCTAGTCACTCACTCTTGTAGGATGTCCATCTTTCTCCATTGTTGACTTAATCCTTACAACCGTGAGTAACTTACCCTCATCAGTAAATACTACTACAGCCTGTTACCAACACCCCCTTCCAGCTTGTTCACAAATTATGTCTAATAACAAAAAGATCCCACACAGCTCCCTCCAGTCTGAAAAGTGAACAATTGCTCCTCAGTTCTGTTTCCTATCTCTTTACCATTTACTCATTCGTAAAAGTACTTTCCTGCTTGCTCCATGGCTGCTTAGTTTCCTAAAAGGTCTTTGGCAATGGGCTTAGTCAAAGGTCTTTTGGAAATCCAAGTAGATAGGATGATCTTGATCACCTCTGTCCACATACTTGTTCACCCCCTCAAATAACTTGTTCTTAAGGCAAGATTTTTCATCACAAAACCCGTGCTGATTCTTCTCAGATAGAACATTTTTATCCAGGTGTCCACTGATTCTAATCTTCATTATACTTTCCATTAATTTGCCTGGTAGAGGCATCAAGATTACAGGCCTAGAGTTCCTCAGAGCTCCTGCAGAGTCATTTTCAAAATTAGCATCACAACAATTTGCCACTCTTCAGTTTTCTTGTATCAAGACAACCCAGCACAGCTGCTTCCCAGACTACTGTGATTTATTTATTCATAGAAATGTAACAGGCAGAGAGAACAAGATTAAAGAAAGCAGAGCCTTTATCCTAGACCTTCCTTGCCAGCTCAGTTAATTTTTTCTAAGATTTAAGTTCCTCCAAGACTCACCCAAGCAAAGCATCATGTAACTTCTTTTGTCAGTGTCTCTGTTGGTCTTCCTACAGGCAAGTCACCTCTTTCTTGCAGAAAGTCTGTTTAACTCTTTAGTCCCCTTGGTTAATAAATTCTTAGTCTTCATAACACTGCTGTATAACTTGGCTTGGAGCCTTGATTTTCCCATTTTGCAGATAATAGCTGGCTGTTTTTTCTCAGTTGTTTTTTTTTTTTTTTTCCTCATCCCAACTGCTGCTCTTCCTACTTACAATATTCTGTTACCAAACCAAGCCAGTATTTGATGCACTGTACAATAGCTGTACTTTGACTCAATAAATAGCTGGGCAAAATTGCCTGTGCATTCTCCTTGGGCTCAGTCCTGTTCTGAGATGAAGCTCTGCACTGTGGTTTAAGGAGTCAGGGCTGGGTTCCCCAGCATGGGCTATGAGGCCAATGGGGCAGGACCAGGAGGCACAGCCTGAGCAGCTGGCATGGGTGGGAAGCCAGACAGCATAATGTAAAGCATCCATGAGATTCTGTTACTTCCTGTAGTGGTACAAAGGAGCCTGAAAACAAGCTTAGGATGGCAGGGGATCAAAAGTTAGCAGAGTACAACATTCCCATGACATGGGCTAGTTCTGGTGCCTTGGGTTCTTAATAGGAAGCGTGAGATGCAGGTCTATTAAAGCCAGATGAAGCTGCTGTTTCCCCTGAAGTTGGAGCAGATCCCTCCAATACTGGAAACGACCATTCAGTCTGCTGAAGAGTTTGACAGCCTGCGCTGGTTTTGTGTTTAATGTATCTTGGTACATCAACAGCAAGGGCAAGCCTGGAAGCAAAGGATTCCTCAGCTTCCCTCTCTTTGCTCAGCTTGCTAGGCGGCAACAAAACTGATGGATGATAATATGGCCTCTGTGTTGTATGTCTTACCAACAGTTTAGTAACTCAGTGTGCTGGACATGGTCACTGTTGTTTTACCTTGTATAATCATCAGAAGCTACAATATGCAACCTTTAATTCCGTGGCAGTGCTGCTGATGGTGCTTCAGTCAGTAACAAGTGTGCAGGTGAGCGCATAGTTTCAAGCATCCGCAAAGATGCCAAATTAAACCACGAACTGCATTAAACAATTAAAAATAACCAGGGAAGAGATGAATATTCACAACACTCTTAAAAATAACTGTGGGGGTGTTCACACAGCCCACCCTTGGCAAATGGCCTAAATAACAACATCTGGTAACACAAGAGTGTGAGCATAAATAGTGTCTGTGGGTTGACTACACAAAACTGTCTGGAGGACATTTGCTCATGTTAGCTGATTACTTTAAAAGATGAAGGTGACCATCAGCCCCCAACTGATGGTGTAAAAGGGGAAGAGAGACCATCAGTGGATTAAACAGTAGCCAGGGAACTTCAAAGAGAACTTTGAAACAAAGAAGGAATCAGCCTGAAAAGAAGTATGAAAGAAGCGTGAAAATTGGTAGCGGGGTGGGGGAGGCACCTTGGAGGGTAACCTGAAGTAGTCAGACCTGGTTTGACACTGCCAGAATCTGCCCTGCCACCATTGCAACCTCCACCTACACCAAACAGAGCTTCGTCCCCATAGGATGCCCCGTGGCTTTTGTGCTCAGTGGGTGGTGTGACAGTATGGGGTGCAACAAGTGGGGACCCACGCCAAGGGTACCCGTATGGGGGCTTGTGGAGGGACCTTTCTTCTCTTGTAGGAGAAGTGGCTTATCTGTTGCATTACTGATATTGATCCTGAATGTACTGCTGGTGAGTTATGTGTTGTTAACAAATCAATAAACTGCTTCAATCCTTATTTGGTTTAAGTTACGAGAACTGAACAGCTTTCCCCTGCTACATTATTTCAGGGGCAGACGGTAACACAAGAAAAATCTTTCCAGTGGAGATCACTGCTTTGCTGAAGAGTCTTGTTATTTTCAACTATCTAATGGCTGATTTCCAGTTTGTATGAAGTGAATGAAAGTTGCTCCAGCAGACATTGCTAAAGGAGCTGTAGGGTGAATGGATTTAAAAAAGCAAACATAAAACTTTGTCTCCACTAATGTTTTTAGCTGTTGTGCAAACGGAAAAGTCTCTGAACCCTGTTTGGTGGGGACTGATGTGTCCAGAAAAGGAATATGCAAAGCCAGTGCGTTACAGCTTGTCCGAGATAGTTCTGCAAGTGATGCCTTCAGAGAGCAGAAGTGTGTGGAATTCATCCGTCCCGGGGTAAATCTCTGCAGTGACAATGCCTGAGCTGGTCAGTGTAGACTCCCTCGACTGCCAAAAATCAGTTCTAAGTCATGAAACGCCTCATCAGAAAACAGCTATCTGAAACAGGTCAGATGCTTTGGATCTTGGAAGATTTTGTTCCTTTAACCCTGTTTCCCTCCATTAACTGTCCAGGGAGACTGGAGTAGCTACTTCGGGAGTGGATATCTACATTGTAGATAACTAAGGTGGGATTCAGCTTGCAGATGAAGACTCTACGTGTAGGTATTTACAAACAGTTTCAGTGCCTTGGCACCCAGTCCAGATGATCAAAATATGGTCAATACCACTGATGAAGCCTGGAGAGTTACACAGATGACCATATACAGGAGTGTTTATGTTTAGATGAATACATTCACTGTATTTACCTGTATGTCTTACCTTCACTAGGAGGTGTTTATTCTCTCTGGATTAACTAGCAATTAGTAATAAAAAAACCCCAAAACAAAAAAAAACAAACAAAAATCCCTGCTTCAAGATAATGAAAATTGAAACATTTCAAAGTAGTTTTGATAGTGCGGGTCCCCTGCTTGAGCCTTTTTTAACATTGTAATGTTTTGTCACCTTTTCTCAGTCGATGTGTAAAAGCAATGGCCACTTAGCACTGAGTGTGTGTAGCTTTTGTGTGCTGTGTTAGAGGGCTGAGAGATGCAAAGCGTGTCTACCTTCTAAGTGAACATTCAGAGGAGAGGTCCTTCTAGGTGGGACCCTGGCCAAAGATTCAAGATACTGAGGTCCAATTCCTAGATTTGCCATATGCCTTTAAGGCACTTTGGAAAAGGCATTTAACTTCCCACTTGAAAGACCTAATCAGTCACCTGTAAAGGAGAAAAATAGCCCTGCTTTTTCCCTCTTGTGTTTAGACTGGGCATACTTTGGGGCAAGGATTGCCCTGTATGCTATTGCAATCAAATAAACAGCAAAGCCAGAAGTTCCAAAGTCAGTTTCAAGGGTGGTGCTGGTAAAGAAGAAACAGAGGCAAGGATGTCTCCATTGGAACACGGTGCAAAGGTGTCCTGGTCTGGTACATCTCACGGCGGGTCTAACTGTGACTCCTGCAAGCCAGTGATTTCCATTGCCTAACACGGTGGCTCAGTGGATGGTATGTGATGGCTGCACAGCCCGATTGCGGCAGGAGGGATCTTGAACACTGGGAAAACTTGTTGCTTCCAGAAATGGATGAGCAGATAAACAGAGACTGCAAGAGTAATGTTTTGGCAAAGGCTTTTGGTTCATGCAGTATATCAAACATGATGTACTACTAAGTTCAATGACCTTCCCACACTTCTTTACCATTTATGTAGATATATTCATGCCTTAGAACCACGCTGAGACCCAAGCTGGATGGTGACATATTCAAACAATCATGTAAAAAAAATTTTGCTTTTTTACTGTTTCATACATTTTGCTTCAATTTAAAATTATCTATTTCTTTTAAGAAGTAGCTTAGCAAGTCATCACAAAAGATATTATCATTGACTACTTAGATTAAGAAGTGACCAGCCACATATTTGAAAACACTATTTTGGGTCTTCTAAAATAAAACAAAAGCTCCCCCCCCCCATAACGCAGTCAGGCTTGAAATGTAGCATCTCATGCCCTAGTAACTTTTCTTTTAGGAAGACTTGGACATTCCCTGGTTTTGGTAGTCTTCTGTCAAAGTCTTAACGTTTAAAAGAAAGTAAATTAAAACACATTACTCCTGTACTCAGCTATCTCACAGGGCATGGCATCTTGTGGTAAGGCAAATGCCTCTGAGATGACAAAATACCTTGAAGTATTTCTTTTTCAGTGACTCCGGTTGAGTCACTCTGGTTCTCCATTCAAACCTTCACTGTCAACTTAGGTAGGACGGAATTTACTGTGTCAACTAAGTCGAACACCAGTGGAAGTGATGAGATGGGTTGAGTTTGTGATTCTGCAGAAAACAGAGCCCTTCTGAGATTTTCGTACTTTTTCCATTGCTTAATAGTAATTTCAGCAAACGCTCCTTATGAATAAAAGTGGAGGTGTGTATTATGCTCTGATCCTGTCATGCTCAGAAGTTGCATGCCACTAGCTAGGATGCGTAGTGATTTCAGTGGCCAAGAGTAGGGTTATCTGTAGCACCGCTAAGCAATCCGTACCAGAAGGCGCTGCTCCTTTTATGACATATTTAATTTCATGCTTAAGGCTGGGTTGTCAGGAAAGCTTTCTATTTTATTTCCTCCCCACTGTCCTCATCTTCAGGGCTTAACTAATGAGCTGCACAGGAGAACTGAGATTAAAGAAAACCTACAACAACAAAAAAAACCCAAAACAAAACAAAGAGAGAGAATTGGCGAAGGTGTTTAAGGAAAAGGTCTAAGTAGGAAAGCCAATAGAAATGTAGTTGGAAGTAGTTAAAGGAAAAATGAAAATATAACACATTTTAGTGAATGCCACTTCCTGTCTGAAAAAGGCTGGCAGAAAGGAAAACATCCAGAAATTGGTGAGGGGACTAAATTCGCACAAGAAGAGTTTTATCTGACTCTGAAAAGATTATGTCTATAATGAGAAAGAAAAAGAAGAGGATTTAGGAAGTAAAGGAGATCTAATAAAAGACCTGTTAATTGCTAAACCAGACATGGACTCCCGGAAAATATAAACATAAAAAAGTCAGTAGATTCAGGTCATATGGGGACTGTGGTATTTATGCAGCAAATGTAGGGTTTAATTGGGAGCAGCCACGTTGCCAGTTCCGGCAGAGCCTGAGACAGCTGAGACAGTGCCTGGGAGAAGCCATCAATACAGAGTAGCTTCAGTGATGTTCCTGGAGCTGGATGTGCTTCCCCACCAAAGATGGGCTGCTGCTGAGACAAGGCAGAAAAGGCACAGTTGGCAAGAGACTCCCAGCAGTTTTTTAAGGTTTGAACCAGAAAGAAGTGGATGAAAAGCAATGAAGCAAACCCTGTCACGCCGTGTATCATCCTTGAAGGGGAGGTCTTCTACAGGGACTGTCTGTTAGTTGGTGGAGGTGACCTCAGGGAGCAGGAAACTCTCTAGCAAGGCAGCTCATCCTCTGTATGTATGTGAACAAAAAGAGAAAATCAAATGTAGTTTGGTTTCTCTGGAAGTGATCGTGGCAGTTACATTTGGATGAAGATAAGCTCCCATCCCTCATCATGCAACAGAGAAAATGCTGAGGGAGGAAAACCCCAGAGATCTGTGAAAGGAAAGCAGGAGCCACAGAGGACAGTACTGTAGACTTTCCCTATCCAGTGCGGCAGTCTGTAACTCTCCCAGCTGGATCTTCTCCTCAGTATCTCATGGCTACATGCGTACACTGCTCGAGCTCCCCTGTTGCTCCTAGGCCTCGGCTCTGCCTCAGACAGGCAATTAGGGAGAAGAAAAGCAGAGGAGGTGCCAGCAGCAGATCTACAGATGTACCATGCCTAATTCTGTTGATAGCTCTCACAATTTACACCAATATAATTACAATTTAGTAATGCACTAGAGTAATTTATGAAATATTACTCTTGTAATTGTCTTGATAGGTACTTTGATGGGGATGAAAACTCCCTGAATTGTAAACAAAGGGTAATGATAAACATTTATGTATCAAGTTGGTGCATGGTGGCTTACTGCTAAGACTGGTATTACATGCAGGCTTATTTAACACCTTATTTAATAATCTAGATGCAGGAGTAAGCAGAGTATTAAAAGAAATCCCAAGGGTGAGCTAAACTGGGACAAGGTGAGCCAGTGGAGGTGAAGAACTGATGAAAAGACGCTAAGGGAAATGATGGCTTTGGGGTTAATGGAGTAGACCAGGGTTCAGTTTTCTGACTACACCACACACAACTTCCCTCTGCCCAGGCTTTCAATGGTGCTGATTGATTTCAGACTCACTCAGATGCTTTGGAGGATAGGGGTGATGGTTTCTTTGTACCTTGTATATCCATGGGTTAAACTGCACTTACTCCTCCAATCCCACTGAATTTGAAACACTTCAAATACTGAGTCTAACACAGAGAGGGCCCCAGGCAATCTCTTTTGTGGCCTTACAGCACCATGGACAAATAAATAACAATGATTCATGAAAAACATGGCAAGAACAAAACAAAATGAAGTTCAAACTGGAAAAAGGTAAGACGCAGCATGTGGGGAAGCTCAGCTGAGGCAGAGATTGCCAGTAGGAGCGTGAAACCAGGGCAACAGCATAACAAGCTTTAGTGTGATGAGGAGCAAAAAATGATTAAATCTGAGGCTGTCAAATTATGTGGCCAATTTGGGGCTTTTTATGTAGAGGCAGCTTCTTGCAGAGCGGGAATCCAGCAAATGCTCCCCATGCCTGTGGGGTGACAGGAGCTGCAACGTTGTGTGGGATGCTGAGCATCTTCCCAGAAGCGATTGACAAATTCAGAGAAGAACGACAGAAGCGACGGGGAGGATGGAGGAGTTTGGTGGCATACACACAAGCACACAAATATATAGATGTGTATGTGAGAGTGAGAGAAAGTAAAATGAACTCGTTTGGCATTGTCAACAAACATTTGCAGGATGTCAGACAAATCTGTGTTTCATACATATGTTCTGAAAATCATCATTGGGAGGCTTCTTTTGGGCCATAGCTTTGTAAAATCAAAGCCTTGACAAGTCCAAAAACCTGTACTGAAAGGGTTCCTTTAATGTTTTTAAACCAGACTTTACTACTGGATTTTTCAGGGGAGCAACATAATCCCTAGATAATAAGGATGTTTTGTTAATTAAAATATCATAATTCAGCCCTGCAAAACCACAAATCTTTGGGGACTTCCAGAAAACCAGGATGCAGTGGTCTAACTATTTAGATGAGGGGGTTATGAAAACAAAATAGAAAGTATCTGAAATAACATAGAAAATAATGTTTTCAGAATGCATATTATAGAATAAAATCAGTAGTGTTTTAAGAGAAAGAATCACCTCTGAGGTGATCCCATTCCATAAAGCCTGGCTTCTAGGAATTCATTTAAATCATAAAGTGTATTAATGTGTATTCAAGAATATTTGTCAATTATTTCATTTCAGAGAAGGAAAACCATACCATGAAACAAAATCCTCGCTACCGTATACATATGACCTATTAAAATTCATGGACATCCTGTACTAAAGGAAATTGCTTTTGAAGGATTACTTAACAATTCCTTCACTGGACTTTAGCCCAGAGATATAAATTACTCAGAATTTTACTTCCAGATTACGGATGCAGATGTTTCATTGAAATCACTGACACATTTCTTTAGCTCTTGCACTACAGCTGTGGCCAGTAGAAAAGTCTCAAAATATCTAATGCCCTTAAGGAAGCAAGACTATTACTTTGTCAAGTGTTAATTTATGGTAAGCATATTCTAATACTTTAACTATGAGCTGTTAATCATTTTATCATACTGTACTTTATTAGGATTATGTTGTAAAACTTCAATGTAGATGCATCTGATATAGCACCCAATTACTGTTAATGTAACTAACAGTGTTTTTCATTGCAAAATCCTATTTACACGTACTGCTGTATTGCCAGATTTTATTTCTTTAAGCTGACAGTTCCTTGCTAGGTGTCCAACTGAGATGATTTTTTTTTTCAGGGGTTGAAGAGAAAGAAAAATGAAAAGGAAAAAAATGCATTACTTTTTCCCAAGTTCCCTTTTCAGTAAGATTTTTTTTTGTGCCTTCATGCACTGAGTCATGAATTTCAGATAGTCCTTTTGAGTTTCCCACAAAAATTTGTCCAGGTTTGGGCAAGTTACAAGGCTTAAACATTGAGATAGCACATCTGGGTTTATTGTGGGCTTGCTAGAATTAGGCAAATTCACTCCCTGAAGTCTTTCTGTACTATGCAAGCCCTCATCTGCTGATATTAATGCCTATCAGGAGTGGTTGAGGGAACTGGGGTTGTTCAGCCTGGAGAAAAGGAGGCTGAGGGGAGACCTTATCGCTCTCTACAACTATCTGAAAGAAGGTTGCAGCAAGGTGGGGGTTGGTCTCTTCTCCCTAGTAATAAGACACAGGATGAGAGGAAACAGCCACAAGTTGCACCAGGGGAGGTTTAGGATGGACATTAGGAAAAAAATTTTCACAGAAAGGGTTATCAAGCATTGGAACACGTTACCCAGGGAAGTGGTGGAGTCCCCATCCCTGGAGGTATTTAAGGGTCATGTAGATAGAGTGCTCAGGGACATGGTTTAGTGGTGGGCTTGTCAGTGTTAGGGTAATGATTGGACTAGATGATCTTACAGGTCATTTTCAATCTAGGAGATTCTGTGATTCTGTATTTGTACACTTCCCTATTTACCTGTAGAGACTTTTCACATTACGTGCTTATCAGACAGGCACACTGGATTAACTAGGACTCAGGAGATGCTTGGAGAAGCATTACTCTTACAAATCCAAAACCCAAATGAGGTGCTCTATATGGGTATCCAGATGAGAGTTATGTGGCTAAAAATACATCTTGTCAGCTGTGATTTTTGTTATACACCTGTTCCACTTAAAGTTTACAACAGAGAACCAGGATGAGCAGAGTCTGCCTGTGAGAAGTATGTGTTCCCTACCCTTTTGATCTAAAGCAGATGTTACCTATTAGCAGCAGAAGGCCTGTGTTGCATGCAAAACAGAGTTGGTAATATTCAGTAAAGGGCATTAGTAAAGGTACACTGGAGAGGGATAGGCCAGTATTATTTACCGCTGTCAAGTTACCCTTCTGTTTCACTGCAGTTTTTATTGCATAGGTTTTCTAGGCTCAGTAAATCAGCAGGAGGTGAAGTCACACCTAGTTACCGCACTGGAGGGTTTCAGATTGCTTAGCATGAAGTGCCACGTCTGTAGGGCAAGCTGTAATTTTGGAAAAACTAAAGAAAATAGGAAAAACTAAAGAAAATAAGGGAAAAGGGCCTTCCTGAAGTACCTGCATACAAGGGGACCCAGCAAAAGTCACCGTCACGTTCCATCTGAAAAAGCGAACATGCTTTCATTGTGTCATTGCTGACAGTTTTGAGCCGCTTTTTCCCCCCCTGTAGGCTGAATTAATGAATAATGTGATTAAATCCATCCTGTGGACAACTCATAATTCACTGTCCTTAATGCAGAGGATGTAGTCTTCCTCCTTACAGCTCCGGAGGTGTCTGTATGATGATGCACATAGTTCAGTTATTGACACTCAGTTTCTCAAAGCAGATGTTTTACACATTTTCAGGGATGTGGTCTTCTGAATACAAATTAGTTGAAGTGGCAACGGAAATGGAAATCGGTGGTATTTGTAACTCAAATGAAAACATTCACATTTACCAATTGCTCTGTTTCTGGAGCTCTAATATAATGTTAACCATTTTTCTTATCCGATTACATTCTCATTCCAGCATACATTTCTTTTTCCCATTAAAAGTCAGTAACTTGGGCTCTAAACAGCGGAAAAATTAAACACCAATTAAAGCAATTAGAAAAACACTAATTTTGTCTGCTGAGTCTGGTTCTGCATTCCCTTTAGATGCATAACTTCCATGGAGGTCAACAGGAGGTCTATGTGCAAATGTGCATTAGGATCAAGTCATGAAAGAAAATTAAATTAAGGTTTTATAAATAACTGACTTTTGGGGTTTTTTTTCCGGATGAATTAACTAATTGAAAAAATTCATCACAGGTCAATCTGAAGTAAATTTTCTTCACAAAAACGTGACCCTGTTTTGGGGAAAAAAAAAAAAATCTACTTTTAGGTTAAAAAAAAATGTTTCATTTCATCTGTACAGACATGCTTTGGATACTTCTTTTAAAATCAGAGATATTTGACTCACTTTTAAATATAGTTCAAAATAGTCTTCTTTCAGAAGAGTGCTTGTTTCAAAAATGTTGTAATAAAACATTTCAACTTATAATGTGTTTTATTTAACACAAACAATTTTGAAGAAGTACGTGAAGCTCATCATTACAGTAAACTTTAACCTGTATTTTTCAGTGAACAAAAGGTCAGGAAATTTCTACACAGGACTCTGCTGCAGGTTAATTCCAGTAGAACCATTGCCCGCTTACTGCACATCATTTGTTTCGCATATACGACAAGTATCTAAACTTTTTTTTTCTGCTGAAACCAGGGCTTCCTACCCTGCTTCCCCAGCTGCCACATTGTTTTAAGCATAGCAATTTTAGTTATCTTTAGCTGTAAGGGCATAGTAGAAGATAATAAGGTGAATGGTACTGAGTAGTAACAGGATCTCCTGATGGAAATAATGACTGAAAGGCACAGCGGTCATTGATGGATTTTAAATGGAACTGAGACATGAACATGACTTAAATGAAAATCCTTTTGACCAAGTGACGTGGAGATGGGCAGAGCCCCACCTTTGTGTTTCAGGATGCCCATCGCAGTGAGGCATCAGTGACCTTGAGTACTATTATAATACAAGTTACAGGGGATAATGAAGTCAGTGAAAGCTAATAATTTAACTGGAAAAACTGTCATTGAAAGTCATGCTCATAGTGTTACTCTTTTCATGCCTCTCTTGGTTGAAATATGCAGAGACACACAAACCGGTGCATTAATACTTCTGCAAAACATCTTTTTGAGAAGAAAACAAAAAAAGTGATAGCGTATGGCAGGCTGGGTAGGTGTCCCACCTCAGGAAGCAGAGAGTGCTGGCATACCAAAATTCCACTTCTGCACTGAAGGCGTGGAGTTACTTTAGGGACGGTGAGCTTCAGGGCTCCAGGAATGATGTTGGTCTCCTTCACAGACTTGGAACCATCACTTTCCTCACTTTGCCCTAGAAGAAGCGTATGAACTAGCATGGCTTCTGCTTTCAGTGGGACTTTTAAAGCATTGTGAAATGAGAATATAAAGGATAACGATAGAAACCGCTTGAATTGTAAATAGATCTATATCATGTTTTATACCAAACTAGACTTTACTAAGTGCAGATGCTGGTGTTACAGCCAATAGCTATGGGCAAGATTTGTGCTTCTACATTACTTTCTTCTCTGCTTATTCTGTGTTGGTAGCTCATATCATGAAATCATAGAAAAAATAAATTTGAAGGGAGCTATAGAGATCATTTAGTCCAATTCCCTGGTCATAACAGGGAAACCTCAAAGCCAGCGCAGGCTGCCCAGGGCCTTCCCAAGGTGAGTTTTGAGTATCTCCAGGGGCAGTGTTTCCACAGTCTCTATAATAAGTATCTATAATTTGTTACCTCATCAAAGAATCATAGAATCATTTTGGTTGGAAGATACAATAGAAAGAGGATTGAAAGGATGTGTCTGCAGGGATGGATACAGATAGTTAAGAACTTCTCCTGATGCTCTGAGCTGAATGGTCAAGAGAAGATCTGCTCTAGAGGTTATATAGGCTTATAGGATCGGGGCAGCAGTACACCGATGCAGGGGTATGGCCCCTACACCAGTGCTGGCCAAGGTCCAAGGAGCAGATGCAGCCTTGGGTCATCCTGCACCCACTTGTACAGAAAAAACTATATGGGCTAACACAGCTCTGGTGAGGGATGGGGAGGAACAGCTGGGTGACTTCTAGCATGATTTCTTTATAGTTTTAATTTGGAAAAAAGAACAGATTAAATCAACCATAAATCCTGGGATCCTTGGGGTTGATGTAAGGCAAAGTCAATCCCTCACTCCTGTAGTCTGTCTTGCTCTCATTCTGCTTATATTTCTTTATCCCCTTTGCCACAGTCCCTGTAGTAGTAGAAAGTGCCAGTGTAACAGAAGTCTCTTCAGACACAACTGAGGTCTGCTTTTCCAAGTTAATTTTATGAGCTTTAAAGAGAGCAAAACCAACAAAACAAAAACCAAAAAGCAATATAAAAAATTTTTTCCAAGCAAGACATAGGCCAGATGATAGCTGCTTTAGGTGACCATGAAGCTGCCCTAAGGCATTCATAGCTGGTTGGTATGCAGACGTTCGGGGGGGGGTCATGCTATCTCACAGCAGCTCCTGCAGTAGTGTGGCTGTGGAAAGAGGGGAGGCAGTGGCCGGCACCCACTGGCCATGGGCACCTGAAGGTGTCAGCACAGTCCTTGAGGCTGTCTGGAGAGGGTATAGGTGGAAGGAGATGAACAGCAGATCCTGGCTTGCTCAAACCCCACTCAAAGCTCACGAATCCCGGTGTTACTGAAGGCAGAGTCAACCTGCTCGTTATTTCTGGTCTGCAGAGATGACTCTTTTTCTCCGTTCTCTCTGGCACATTTCCTGGAGCAGCTGAACACATGGGCAGAGCAGATACCATGCTCCCCAAACATTTAATTATATCCATTCTCCTAATTACCCTTCCATTTATCTATTTTGCATGGTGGGTCTATAGCTGTAAATAGGAAGAAGTTGGTGGGTGGTTTGCCACAAAAAAATATTTTTTCTATTTTTTTTTCCTCGTTCTGCATCCACTTCTTTATGTATCCAGTTCTATTCTGACTAAAACTTCCCTGATTTTTGCTTTTCACTTTTCCCTTTGCTGGGGTTTGTCCTTGGGGAAACAAACCAAAAACCATCCTAGAAGATCATCCCAGCAGGGTGACTTTATGAGGACATCTACTCAGACGGATTAGGGCATGGGAGAGAGCAGCGGCAGAGCTCCACCATTTTGAACAACTCTGGATGAGAGAAGTCAGGAGGACCCAAGTGAGCAAAAGCATTTATCAGCCAGTCTGTCTGGCTGGCTGGCTGTTTTTTTCCACTTTCCCTTTCCCTCTGTAACCACCTTTGTATCACAAAATTACAGTCTTTTTTTGTAATGCAAAATCATGCAAAGCTATTTTTTTTGTTGTTTTATCTTCCACTTTGAATGAAGCACTCTGACTCTAGTACCTAACTAATTGCTTTTGATCTTACTGAAGTTCAAGTTACTGTATCTGATATTCTTCTTCATCGTAGCAGCCTACATTTCCACTTAATGAATGCTGATGAGTTAGACACTAGAAAGAGCCTTTGGTCAAACAGCTTGCCTTGTTCTGAATTCTCAGTAGGTCCAAGCAATTATAAATCTGTCAGTCCAACCTTCTTTACCTTCAACATGAGCTACGATGTTTTCTAACACAATCATAGAATCATAGAATGATTTAGGTTGGAAGGGACCTTGAAGATTATCGAGTTCCAACCCCCCTGCCATGGGCAGGGACACCTTCCACTAGACCGGGTTGCCCAAGGCCATGTCCAGCCTGGCCTTGAACACCTCCAGGGATGGGGCCTCAACAACCTCTCTGGGAAACCTGTTCCAGCGCCTTACCACCCTCTAGTGAAAAATTTCTTCCTAATGTTTAATCTAAACCTGCCCTCTCCCAGTTTAAAGCCATTCCCCCTTGTCCTGTCACTACATGTCCTAGTTAAAAGTCCTTTCCCAGCTTCCCTGTAGGCCCCCTTTAGGTACAGGAAGGCTGCAATAAGATCTCCCTGGACCCTTCTCTTCTCCAGGCTGAACAGCCCCAGCTCTACTCCAGAGCTGGATGCAGTACTCCAGGTGGGTGTCTCACAAGGGTTGAGTAGAGGGTCAGGATCACCTCCTTTGACCTGCTAGCCACACTTCTTTTGATGCAGCCCAGGATACGATCACACATTGCTGGCTCATGCTGAGCTTCTGGTCAATCAGCACGTCCAGTTCCCTCTCCTCAGGGCTGCTCTCCAGCCATTGACCGCCGAGCCTGTATTTGTGCTTGGGATTGCCCTGACCCAGATGTAGGACCTTGCACTTGGCCTTGTTGAACTGCATGAGGTTGGCTTGGGCCCACCTCTCCAGCCTGTCCAGGTCCCTCTGGATGGCATCACTCCCCTCCAGCGTGTCTACCTCACCAAACAGTTTGGTATCATCAGCAAACTTGCTGAGGGTGCACTCAACCCCACTGTCCATGTCGCTGACAAAGATGTCGAACAGTACAGGTCCCGGTACTGACCCCTGAGGAACACCACTCGTCACTGCTTTCCACTTGGACATCGAGTCATTGACTGCAACTCTTTGAGTGCAACTGTCCAATGGAGAGTTTACCTATAGTTTTTTTCTGGAAGTTTTTCTAGGCAGTGGGTTTTATTATGTTACATGTAGCTGCTGGGCCACTTTTCAATACATAGGTGTAGGCTGACCTACTGAGGCCAGCTAAAGTGTGCATCAGTGAATTAACATTTTTATCTACCTGCAACACTCTTTATGATGTGGAAGCCAGAAAAAAGAACTTTGCTTCCTAGATGAAAAAAACAGAGATTCAAGAGGAGATATCAGAGTCCTTTAGTCACTAACATTTAACCCTACATGCCAAGAGCTAGATAAAACTACTCAAAGGCAGCGTGGTGCAGGTACAGTTATGAGAAACAACAGAGAATGAGATGTTTTTCTTGTTGTTTGTTGTGTGTCTCCAGGACAACTTTGCTGGTCTCACACCAGCAACTGAGAACAGAGCTTAGGCAAGGGTGTGTAATGCTTGCTAAAGGGGCACTTCACTGGGTTTGCTCTTTAGAAACACGTGGAGGTAGAAAAGACACCTAGGGCAGTGGATGGAGTTTATTTAGGAGGTTACTGGAGTCACAGAGCCCATCAAACACGTGCAGCGTGGACTTGGCCAAGCCAGGATCCTGGGCACAGTCCTTCCAGAGCATCTGTGCAAGGACCAGGTCTGCCCTGGGCCACCAGTCCATGCAAGAGCAGAGGATGTGGGAGAGCGTGGCAGTGCAGGAGGGAGCCTGTGTGCTAGATACCCATTCTGGGTGAGGATGGGACCACAGCAGCTTGCCTCACCTGCTGCAAAGCAGAGACTTGCCCATCGCTTTGCATCAGCAGGGCTAAGAGTTTCTTCCATGCCTCTAACACACACCATGAAACCGAGGCCACCTGGGCCCAGCCAAATTGTCTGGCAAATCTAACCCAGTCTTTAACCTGCTCTTGGGATCAGACATCGGTTTTACCCTTTTTCCCCACAAGCACTTGTTTTCATGCTGCTGGCTGAAATTGCAAACCTGGCCATTTCTTCATAAGTATAACGTAGAGATGAAATCTGGAATAGTGTATTTGCAAGTTCCTCAAATATAGAAAAGTTACTGAAGGAAAATTGTCCCTGCAGAGATACAGTGACATGTTCACTCAGGAGTTATTTTCTGAATAAACCCAACCTCTTATAGCATGAATAGAAACTGAAAACAATCAAGCAACTTTTATTTTAAAGCAACTACTGAAAATTTATGGTACTCATTCTTCAGTCTTTTTACCGCAGAGACTAGGCACAGTCCTATGGGTTTTCCAACAGTGTCACAATAATATGCAAAATTGCTGCGAGGATAGAGATATTTCTCATTGAAAATCCCTCTCTGGATATGTAAAGTACAGATTTTGAAAAGCAGTTAGTTCCAGACATGCCAAAGTGCACAGCTACATTAGCAGGTGGTAGGATGGGAACCACCAGCTCAGTGTTTCCAGAAGACGAGGTACCTGTTGGGTCACACCATTGGTGCCATCTGCATTTGGTGAAGCCACCCCTGGGGCTAAGCTTTCAGGCCAGGCTGTCTGTGCCATCTGTCACAGCCATCCCCCTGCCTTCGCGGTGGCTCTGGGTATGGGGGCTGCAGACCCCTGGGTTGTGTTAGGGGGGTGCCCCAAGGCAGCTGCTCTGGCTCATGTCCTGCAGCCCTGGCTGTGGGGAGACCGCATCTGGAGTACTGTGTCCGCCTTGGGGCTGCATCCTTCAAGAAAGACAGGGAACTGCTGGAGAGGGTCCAGCAAAGGGCAACAAAGATGATTAGGGGACTGGAGCACCTTTCTTATGAGGAAAGGCTGAGGGACTTGGGTCTCTTTAGTCTAGAGAAAAGAAGATTGAGGGGGGATCTTATTAATACATACAAATACTTAATGGGAGGATGCCAGGGGGATGGGAGTAGTCTTTTTTCAGTGGCACCCAGTGATAGGACGAGGGGTAATGGGCATAAACTTGAACATAGGAAGTTCCATCTTAACATGAGAAGGAACTTCTTTACTTTGAGGGTAGTGGAGCACTGGAACAGGCTGCCCAGAGAGGTGGTGGAGTCTCCCACTCTGGAGACATTCAAAACCCGCCTGGACGCTGTCCTGTGTAACGTGCTGTAGGTGACCCTGCTCTGGCAGGAGGGTTGGACTAGATGATCTCCAGAGGTCCCTTCCAACCCTAACAATTCTGTGAATTCTGTGAATTCTGTGAATTCTGTGAGAGGCATCATGACAGCCTGGGAAAGCCTTGGGATGGCATCCCAGATGAAGTGCAGTTTATTGAGCAATCCTTCAGAGCTTTCAGATGCAAAGAGACAGCAAAAAAGCAGAGAGTAATGGGAGGAGTAGGATTCTTGCATGCCCTGGAGCAGACAGTACTTTGCTGGAGGTGAAGGAGTGGGGACCAGAGCAGACAGCCAGAGCTGCAGCAGGAGGGGAGGCCCTACGAGGTGTGTGACTGCTGATGAGGGGACAACACACCTCCCAGTGTGTGGGCCAGTGAAGTGACCTGCCCAGGTACTGACCTCAGTGCCCGTTACTGGTCCCCACGTGTCCCCCAGCACTGAGGACAGGAGGAAAAGGCACCATGTCCCTTCTTGGAGATGATAGCCCTACTTATCTTTTTGCTGCCCTATTGCCCGTTTGTACCTAATTCACACTCCCCCCGCCATCAGAAGATGCTTTTCTGTCACTGCTGCCCATGTTTCCCCCACCACCTGTGTGGTCCTTTTTCAGTTTACTTCTGCCTCAGACACATTAATTTGCATGTTTTCCAGGCCACATCTCATTTTGCTCCCTGCCATGCTTCTGTTCTCACTGTGTGCCGTTGCATTATTCCTTTGTCCTGGTAGGTGTTTGCAGCTTGTCCTAGTTTAATGTCATCTGCAAACCTTAGTCTTTGCTTCCACCTTCTGCATCCCGATGGAGATGTTTGGGAAAAGGGGCGCAGTCATGGGGGTACCTCAAGAGACAGCCCCCGGCACACAGCTCTGAGCACATCATCCAGGGAGCCGGAGCAGGATTCGCCCCGAGCAAACCACGCAGGGAATCTCTGACATAAATATGTCCTTTGCATTTATTTCTTACTTGTCAGTAACTGCTGAGCCTGGGCTCAAGATAAAGCCACACAAATGATTTATTGGCTGTATCTAATATTCTAAGACAAAAGACAAAGCGAGCTGTGTGTTTAAGGGGCGATGAAGGCGCAATTCATTAACTAACAGCTTCGTCTCCATCTTATACTTTACTAATAATACTTTATGACAAAGGGAAGGGATGTAAACATATTCTAGGACCTGGTCTGTATGACAAAGTTGGTATGCGGTACTATAAGTACAGCTTCATAAGTAAGTATATGTGGCAAAATTGCTCTGACAGACACCTATACCTGTTTATTGAGGCTAAGGCAGAGAAATAAAAGTATAGAGTAATTATATGCCCCTTAAAACAGTAGAATGTCTTACCTAGAAAAATCTGTGGGCAAAAATACTTATGTCAGCACAGCTAGAATAAAATGCTCAATTTTTAATAATTCAACCAAATAGTTTTCCCACTACTCTTTACAAATAGATATTTTAGCAAAAATATAATTTTCCAAAGAAAACTTCTGAAGTTTGTGTAAAAAAAAATATACATTAGATTATACTTAAAAAAACAGACTTTTTTTGCTTCTGATTGTTTAACTGAAGCTGCTCACAGAGGTTAATTGTATTAAAGCTGAATCTTTTTGCAAGTGTGTTAACTGATGAACAAATGCACCCATTGTACTGCAGTCCATGAGGAACAGAAGGTGAACTTGAACCATGCAAAGGAGCCCAACAGGATTTCCTAAAGGCTCATAGAGATCCTAGACCTGCTGATAGCCACCTGCCAGGATTTTCAGACTTACAGTGGATGATCAGCTCCCACTGATCTAAAACAAAGAAAACACCCAAAGAAGTGAAAAATAGCTCATCTCACCTGGTCCTGCTTGCTGTCACCTGGGTGGTGATTACCATGATTACACTAATGGCTTACCTAGCCTTGAAAGCGAATACACAGGATGCTGATTCTGCTTTTATCTCCAGTGCTGGAAGGAGCTGTGAAAACATCTTCATGGATCATCAACAAAGTGTTCCTGGCGAAGCCCCAGCCTGGGACAGCGTCTCGGCCAGTTTGGGCCACCCTGCTTATGGGGTGGTCCAGCAGAGCCAGGAGTTTTATGGAGCTATGGTGTGAGAGCGAGGCTGTGATTGCAGGTGGGTGCTGTTTGCAGGTCAGACTGGCTGGCGTCAAATAGTTCATTTAGTGTAAAGCAGCTTGAGAGCTGCTTTGTGTTATGCTAAAGACATAGGCAAGAGAAACCCTATGTTTATTGGAGGAAGAAGAGGCCTTCTTCAGGCTACTTTACACCCTGAATTTGGGGCATGTAATCCTCTGCTGTAGCCACAGAGTGGGGCCGTTGTCTTTGGGAGCGTATGAGGGGCTGTGGATGTGAAAAGGCCATTCAGCTGGGGAAGCAGCTGGGCTGTAATTCACAATGTTTCCTCAGACAACCATAACAGATGCAGTGAAAATGGTCCCGTCAAGAAGAATGAGAGGTATATGGACTTCATAAATAACCTTCCAACACAGATGTCTTTTCCAGTGATCTCACCAAAAAAAAAAAAAAAAAAAAAAAAAGACTCAAGACTCTGAAGCAAAAAAGCTCAAGTATAGTGGAACACGATGCTCCATGGGGATTCAGCCTCACCAGAGTACCACCGGGTTAGACAATGAAAGAGGAAGGCGAACCAGCTGCATGGAAGAGGAGTAAGAGTTGTTCCCAAGTTAACAGGTTATTGTAGGAAATCCTGACAAGACTTTAGGCTTAGGGAGACACAAACCTTTCTGGTCAGCTGGCAGACAGAGAAAGATTGCAAGCAGAAAATTCATTCAGTGGAATAAACTCTCCACAGAGTTGAAGAGTTGCTAAGTGAAGCGCGTGACACCGTTTCAAGATGGGGATGGGAATAATTTGGTAACATCAAGGACAGACAAATATGATGGTTAACCTGACAGTAGGGCCAGGGTGGCTCGCCTCTTAGATATAGAGGCTGCTACAGCCTCACCAGATACTCTTTGATTAAATGCACTTAAATGGACTGTATTTGTTAAACTAAAGCAAATTATTTTATTTTTTTTCTGTGCGATCCAGAAACTCCTATTCTTTCCTTATCCATGCTTTATAGGTATTTTTCTTTCTACAGATATCCAGGTATACTTTGCAAACTACCTGAAGCCATGCAGTCTTGGAGTCATATATTACCAAAGTTAATGGTACTGTTGCAGTCAGAGGGCTTAGTAAAAACAAAAGGGGCCCAGGGCAAAAGCTGGCTGTGAAACGTGAACCCACTCCACAAAAAGGCAGTAGAAAAGCTGGAAAAGTGTGTGGCTGCAGGCAGGAGGAGGAATAGAGCAGCTCTTCCGTAACAAGCTATTGAACAAATCACCCCTCCAGTAAAGATGTTGTTTACTTAGCTCCAGAGCTGAGAAAACACCTCAGGAGGAGGCAGCAAGCTAAAAACCACTGAGTTTTTGTACTGACGTGAATAACAGAATCATAGCATGGATGGGGGACCTCTGAGGATCATCTAGTCCAACCCTCCTGCCCAAAGCAGGGTCAGCTGCAGGCAGGTTGCCCAGATCAACACATGGAAACTCCACAGCCTGTCTGGGCAGCCTGTGCCTGTGTTTGACCACCCTCACCGTACAATGTTTTCTCATGTGCAGATGGAATTTCATGTATGTCAGTTTGTGCCCATTGCCTCTTGTCCTGTCAGTGGGCACCACTGACAAGAGCCTGGCTCCCTCCTTCTTCCTCCCTCCCATGAGGTGTTGTACATTGATGAGACCCTCCTGAGCCCTCTTGAGACTAAACAGTCCCAGGTCTCAGCCTCTCCTCATATGAAAGATGCTCCAGTCCCTTAATCATCTTGGTAGCTCTGCACTGGACTCACTCCAGTAGCTCCACATCTCTCTTCCTGGGGAGCCCAGAACTGGATACAGAAATCCAGGTGTCCCACTGGTGCTGAACAGGGGGAAGGATCACCTCCCTCGGCCTGCTGGCAGTGCTTTTCCTAATGTGGCTCAGGATGCTTTTGGCCTCCTTGGCAGCAGGAGCATGTTAACAGCCCATGGTCAACTACTTGTCCACCAGGACCCCCCAGGTCCTTCTCTGCAGACCTGTTTTCCAGCTGATCAGCCCCCAGCTTGTCCCGGTGCCTGGGGTTATTCCTCCCCAGGTACAGAACTTTACATTTTCCTTTGTTGAACACCGTGAGATTCTTCTCTGCCCACTTCTCCAGCCTGCCCAGGTGTGTTTGGTTTGTGAGTGACAGAAAGAAGGGGAGGCAGAGAGAGGGGGAGGTAGAATGCACAGAAATTTGATGAAAATGAAGAACCTAATCTGTTTTTCAATTTAGCATGGTGGAAAATCCCTGCAACTCTAGCTCACGTTAACTCAAGCTCAGGTTGGGTTTGGTTTGTTTATTTTTCTTTTTTTTTTCTTGAAGAACAAATACTTATTAATCCTCAAAAATGCCATGGTACTTTTTGCCTGTGGCTTCTCCTGATGCTATTCTGTTGGATCCAACTTGTTTCTACTCAAATCTGTCCTGACAAGAACAGGTGCAACTCAGCTGAAATCATGATGACTGTATATAGTCCCATATGTCACTGCAGAGTGGAAAAAAAAAAAATAGCATCTAGTAAACTACAAAACAAAATCAAATGTGTGGTTTCAGTTACCTTTGCTACTTTGTGCAGTCTGAAAAATACTTTTTTGCTCTCGTGAAGCTTGACAACATCTCATTGAACAAAGCCAATGGGTTTTCAACAGTCTGCATTTAATATTAAATGTCTTCATACCCACAAGCATAAAATAGTAATGGGAAACATATCGCTGGGAATAAATACCCATCTCAGACTGTGGTCTCATCTCTGGTTTTGATTAAATTCCTGCATTTGCAGCAAAGGAAGCAACAAATTTACAGCTCTGTAGGTAAGAGAAGATAGTTGAACAGTTGCTCCGCCTTGATTTACAGTTCATTTATTTTTATCTACCAGTCAACACACAAACACATTCTGTTACAGGTTTGGGATTTAGAAGAGCTTTCAGAAGGGAAATACTGTTTCCTGATCCCTTTTAAATAGTTAACTCTTTTTCCAAGGCCTATCATCAATTACAGTGAAAAGTGACTTAGAAGAAATTTTTGTCTAGATGCATAGAATATTCCAGAGACTAAATATATTCGTCAAACCAGTCTGGCTCAGAGAACCTAGAGGCTTAAGTTCATTATTAGTCAGCAAGATCTTTGACCTTTGTAAGAAGCTAATCACCACTGCAAGTCCAGGTACCACTTACCGTACAGTAGGTTCACTTTTAAAAACTGAAAACACCGACTCCAGCGTCATCTGTGTGGGGTTTGGCACTGAACAGCTGCGTTTCTAATGATTATATTTACAGCAGGCTTTCCACATTTCTCTTCTAAAGCCTGTGTCATTAATGGCAGAATGTGTCCTGTTGATGAACACATTGACAGCCCGGTGGGAGGGTGTTTGAAACAGATCTGGTTGGGAGGTCTTCTGCAGCTCCCCGGCCCGTTGACCTGCTGGGCAGCAGTGCTGTGGGTGGGGAGAGAAGTCGGTCACAGCAGTGACATTTCCATACCCTTCCTCGGGTCTCTCCATCTCGGGATGGATCCTCCCATCAGAGCAAACTGTGCATGGACTGGAGTGGCAGGACCAGGCTGCGCTCGCACGGTGCGGTAAGGACAGCGAGGAATGGCACAGCACAGCATGGAGCTGCAGTCCTAGCAGGTCACACTTGGCATTTCCAATCATTTCTTTGGTCGTTTGGCTTTATTTAATTCCAAGCTGACCGCAGGATCCTGTTCACAATGCTGCTAGTTATTTTACTGCAAAAATGGAGTGCTGAGTTACGTTTAGGGCAGAGGGGAATCATAACCCAGACTATGGCATCGCAAAGAAGATTGAGATTGTGAAAGATCACCCACTTCTCACCCTCTCGTCTCTGGATGCTCCTTACGCTGATGAAGAAAAGGGGCAGAGCCATCGCCTTTTGCCTTCTGATCTCTTCCTACCCTCTGCAGGTACAGTTTGCACCTCCTGAGCGTCAGAGCACAGGTCTGCCTTGCCATTCCACAAATCCTCATGTCCCCCTCTTCCACCCCAGCGCGCATCTGTGAAATTACAGGACACAAACTGGCCCAGAAAGACCTCACCAGTACAAACATCTTATGTCTAAAGGACAGTTACAGGAGCTATTTGGTTGCTAGCTATGGTTGTTGTAAGCAGATCTTGAAGAAGAAACCACTGGTTTGTACTGGTAACCAGTAAGCATAAGTTACGGTATCAGTGAAGGATGCAAAAGAGTTGTATGATATTTATGATTCAGCAGCAAAAGCTGCCCCCTGGAGGAACAAGTCATTAGGCAAATTAGATGCAACGGGGTCCTAAAAATACCTCCACACATTCAGCAGTGAGCATCATTGTTATAGTCACTTTACTAAGTTAACCAAAGAGATTCAAAAACTGAAATACAGAGACTTTATACAGAATGAGTTGGGAGTACAAATAAACAGCAGTAACGTTCTTCAGGAAATGGGTTTTAGTTGTGTTTTATAAACATCAATAAATATTGAAAAAGACGTGAAAATTAAAAAAAAGAAACAATACCAACAACTTTAAATTGTCCCAGTATTTATAATTTAAGCCGATTTTTTTATACTTTTGCAATAGGTATTTTATCCAGAAGTCCTTATTTAATTAAAAAAGGAAAAAGAAAAGTAGTCAGCATATCACTGATACAAAACCAGGGAAGGGGTCACAACTAGAGCAGAAAAATGACACATCCTGTTAGAACTGTATTACAATTTCACAGGAATACTCTTAATGAACACCGTGTATGTGTGAGAAAAAGACAGCATCACTATTACAGGTATGGAACGATGATCAAGTGTCATTATCCATTGTCCAAAATGAAAAAGAACATTAGTAAAAGGGGAAATGAAAACTAGAAAATGAAAGAAAAAAGCCCCAAACCTAAGGAAACTTTAAAAGCCACCTCTTCACAATAGTCTTCTAAGGCAAATGTTGCATGCACTACCTCCCCAAGAAACTAGACAAAGCTCTTCCATTCCCCGTGTGTTTCCTTTCATTTAGTTTCATGAAGAAAGGTTTGAGAGAGCAGAGCGCTGGGAAGAAATACTACAAACCTCTAAATTAGTGAAAGAACTTCCAGCGTCGCTATTATATTCTGGGTAGGAGGAACTGGAAGAAATTATATTTTTCAGCCTCTGAAGTGCAATGATCAATAGCAAAAGGAGAAAAGCTAAGAGACTAAGGAATATAGAAACATAGACATAGACGTTGGATAAACGGCCAGGTGATGAATCCACTGAAGTTGAAAGGGATGTGGGATATAGCTCCAGAAAAGTCCCATTTTCCATGTTTCCTACAAATCCAGATGAAGGGTCGGGTTCTGACATTTTTGGGTTTGTATTTTAAAAATCACAACAGATCTTGGATTCAGAGGCAGGGTTAGCAGCATAACAAAGGGTTTCTTTTAGGCGACCATTTCTTCATCACAAGGAAGAGATGACAAGTCTGCTAGGGGTGAAATTTATCCTTTACTGCTCAGGCCCAGGACAATGTGAGATTGTATCCTTCGAAACTGCAAGGGAAAAAAAATTGAGAAGCAAGGTTAATTTAATGTGATTTAATGTACATCTGAAACAATCTAGTTCTTAAGACTTCCAAGTTATTATTTCTTAACACTAAGCTGCAATTCTTAAAGCGTTAGCTAACAACTACCTTTATATCTCTCTTTTCCAAAATGCAGCAATTAGGAGAAATCCTACCCATCAATGAATTAAAACTGACCCTTCCCCACCATGAGTTGTTTAACTGAGGAATGGCACAATCGAAAATGTACTTTATATCAGGCAGGCATATTGGAATCTGAATTTATCTTGTGGATAAAAGCTAGGCACAGAACAAAAATCCCTCTCAGCTCCCCAACCTAGATGAGCAAGGCTGCTCAACACCGTGATGGGTGACAAATCCACTGCCATTAGTCACTTACTCCATAGTGCCTTGGCAGAGGTATCCAGCATGAGAAAATATGCCAGACCTGCCTTCTTACTCTATATTTAAGAAATGGATCAAATGGTTTCAATGAACAAAATGCATCTCGCTGTAATGCTGCCACAGGGATCCCAATGGCAGACACTTTTCAGTGAAGTGTTGAGGTTTCTGACACCTACAATCAAAATCCTGAGGGAATAGGCAGCCCTGGCAGCTCAGAAGACACAGGGGGACTATCTAAGGGGAGCGAATGCAAATGGGGAAGAGAGACCATCTTTGAAAAAGCGTTGCCTTCAGCCACTTTGTGTTTAAACCTGGAAGCTTGGGTGCTGGCAAAGGTCAAAGTAGCACAGGACGAGCAGATCAGGGTATGCTAAATTGCTTTACTTTAAACTGATGTATTTAGGCCCCAGATGCAGTCTGCAAGTGCAAGAGAAGACTTGATTATGGGAAATTGCTTGTAAAAAGCTGATGTGCTGTAGCTGAGTTACATGGTGTAATCCATTGCCTTTGCTTTGATACACAACAGAAAATGCAAGGTGCAAGCGGGTAGGAAATTGAGCTCATTTTCTGCATATAATCATCCACATGCAATCTTTGTATCCATCCATCCATGGTCAGCCTCTCACTGCAGATATTCAGGCACCACAAGGAAAGGTGGTGAACTTTCCTCCTGCAAAGACAATATCCATACAGAACGACGCTCACCGCGTGGTCCCTCTCATGTTGACCTTGCTTTCAGCCTCATCCTCTGGTCCCAGTTCAATACAATTATCTCTAACTCACAGTTAGAGGCTTTGAGAAAAATCCCACTGATTTTCATGGGGATAGACAGAGCACACACTCAGCATCAGCCAGAGAGACAGAATCAGGCCCTTGAAGTAGTGATGCGACAGTCTGTGGTCTCTCCTGTGTGTCACACAACTGCCCAAGTGACTCTCTGAGTTCCCATGAAAGTGTCCCAGCACTGTTCCCAGCAATGGTCTGCTTTATCATTTTTTCTTTAAACACACTACCTCTGCTAACTTAGTAAAGCACCTCTTTCTTTAAGAGTTTGACACCAGGTGTGCCCCAACCTGAACTAAAGATCCTTAAGAAGGATAAGGTACTTTTCTGCTAGTGCTGTTTCTTCTCTGAGAATGCAGAGGCCTTGTAGACACCCACTGAAAATGCTAAGAAGTTTGCTTTGCAGTCACTGAAGTTATTTGCATAGTTACCCACTGTACTTTTGCACTGTAAATTAAATTTAGGAGGCTGCGCTGTATGCTGTGAAAAGCCCTGAGTGCCTGAGTAAACAAGGACTACATTAAGCAGTAGGTAGAATCTAATTCTACGGTTTTAAACTCCAATTTTTTTTCTATACCTCAGAACTACATCTATACTACTACACAAAACAGGTTAAGGCTATTCTCTGGTGTCGGGGACAACTTGTGTGCCACGCTGCATCAAGATGGCTAAACTGCCTTTTATCCCCATGGACAGGATGGCCAAATCACAGCTGCCTTTGGGAATGAATGATGGCCAATCCTAACCCCAAATATGTCCAGGCATTGCTTGGAGGGTGCTAGCTGGCCAAAACCGTATCAGAAGGTGTGCGTGCTAATTCAACCTGCTGCCCTGGTCTGGATTAATTTACTAATACATACTCGTGCATGTTTTCATGGATAAAAGTTTACATTCCAGATGTTGTTTTATTACTTATTTATTGCATTTGTTGTTTTATTGCGGAGCTTTTGGTAGTCTTAAACAAGCATCCTGATACCCTACAAGATACGCATGAGTACAAAACTGCATCTGCAAACACCAGGCAAAACTATTCTTACCCTTGTGGTATATAACTCATACTGATGCGTAAAATATACTAAATCAAAACCATTTTACAAGCCTAATAGTGTTTAGCCCCACAAGAAACAGTATTTCTTGTACCTCATGAAATAAGTCACAACAGACTGAACAAAGAGAGATCCTTATGAGATTATACTCCTTTTGAACTGTCTTTAATTTAGTGATCCAAAATTAACTAACGGAACAATACATGTTCATTTCATGTTCTGGAAGTAGTTAAGTGTGTTATAGCTAATTTATCCTTTTTAAAGATAAGCTTTGATATAGAAGATGTTTATCCTTGATTACTCATGATAATGAAAAGCAGATCCATTATTAATTGAATTGCTCTATAATAACTTAAGGAATTAATTCACATAAATTCTTTAACGTGGCAGAAGTTAAAAGCCTTTAAATTCTTCACAAATTTGAAATCTGCTACGTTCTACTTTTACCATCAACAGTTTTGGCCCTGGTACAAGGAAGAACTTTGGCACGGGACTTTCTTTGAAGTGGAAAAATTTATGGTCTTAAAAAGGACTAATCAGAACCTCACAGTTAAGCAGAGATGTGAGTGCTTTGCTAGATCAGAGCCTTTATTGGTCTTACAATGTCAACTGGGCTATTTTTAACTGAGTATTTTGTAGTGAGATCAGAGATGCTGTAAACTCTGATTCCAAATGACTATGGCCCAGATCCTAGTTGCTTAACTCACACTGTGTAGTGATGTGATGTGTAAATGAATCTCAGCATAAAACGTAGCTTCAGCTAAAGTGGCTCTTTGGGTAATATTTTAGGAAGAAAAAAAAATCTGTGTTGTTTTAATCACACATTTAAAAATACAGACCTAAAGCGTAAGGTCCTACTCGGTCTAAAAGAATTTTTACCAACCATCTGTACCCTGTTGGAATAAAACAGCAAAATCCTACGGGGTGTGAACATATCTGGTCCTGACATCTGAGTAGTATTCATGGGAAAGGTACAAAACGTGTACGGCAATAAAATGGATCCCACCCTGATCCCTGATGATGTTCCCTGGTGCTGTCCCAGCATTGCCACCCCGCTGCAGAGCAGCCAGGATGGGTGCAAGGGTGCAAACACCGTTCTGGACCAAAATGCAGCTACACGGTCCTGGGGCTGCATGAACCTCTGCCACACCACAAGTCAGACCTTCCAGCCGTCAAGAAGGGCACCCACAAGCAATTTTATTCAGTGCACCACAGCTAACGCTTCAGCTCAGGTTCCTGCTTCTGCTGGGAGAAGGAGGTTTGTGGCATAACCATTTGTCTCTCTTACCCTAATCCTCCCAAAGGAATAACCCCCAATAAAGCCAGGTGTCAGCTTCACCTTCTTGTTTGGTAATTGGTTTTGTGCATTTCTGAAAACTAAACAGAACAACATTGTAACATCAAGCCCAAATCTGGTCCCCCCAAAAAATGACTGGGAATTTTGTCACTGACTTCAAAGTATAATGGCAAAATTGGAAGTGGCTAACTGCAATAAACCCATTGTCTTTCTGAGAGCTGTGAACGCATCAAGGAATTCAACTAAGGAGCCAAAGTTCTGAAATTCTGTAGTGGTCCCTACCTTTCCCTCGTCTATTGTTGGAAAGCTGAGTTGGTTTAAGGCAAAGACTGAACTTAAAGTGCTTTTGCTGAATAGCTGGAGATGGAGAGGAACTCTGCCAGGAGAAGGCTTCCTGAATAACCACTCCTGAAAATTCCTGGGACAGAAGAACTGGGACGTGTCTGCTGGGGGACTAAGATTTTGTGGTGTAGCTGGATCCGGATTACTTTCTCGGAGGCAGCTCTGCAATCCCGGGACAGGGATGGGTGGCTTGAGGAGGCTTCCCGAGTCGCTGAGTCCCACCACACCACTGTGGGAAGTCACAGGTCATACTCTGCCTTTCCAACACTGGCTGACTTTTCCCGCTGCTGTTACTCCATTGTTACACAGCTTCGCTGCTCTAATGGGCGAACCGCTTAAGCAGATTCACTCATTTCAGCAAAGCTACTCGCTGTACCAAGAAGGCACAGACTCCACCTCACGGCTCTGCTGGTTTTAGATGTACAAGAGAGCAGAACCTTTTTCTGTTACTTCAGACCCCAAATACGAGGTCTGGCACACAAGGAAAGGCTCTGCTTGTGGTATCATTTGTACACCCTTGCTTTTCAGCCAGAACCACTATTTAAGTATTTTCCTCCAGCTGTGCATTGTTCCTCCTTTCATGCCCTTGGTATGAATCACTTTTCACAGGTGAGAACAACCCCGCTTATTCCAAGGGCAGGGCTACCTGGCAGATGCTGTAAGCAGGCTCAGCTGGAGTTTCTCATCTATTCTTTTATCCCATGATAAGTGGGAGACATGCAAATTGGCATTCACCAAAAGCAGGGCAAACTGGGTAGGTGTAGATTAAGCAAGCCATGTCTGTGTAAGAGATAAATCCCAGGAATCATTCGGAAGAATGTTTTTACTTTGAGGGTTGTAAGGCACTGGAACAGGTTTCCCAGAGAGGTTGTTGAGGCCCCATCCCTGGAGGTGTTCAAGGCCAGGCTGGACGTGGCCTTGGGCAACCTGGTCTAGTGGGAGGTGTCCCTGTCTATGGTGGGGTGGTTGCAAATCCATGATCTTCAAGGTCCTTTCCAACCGAAACCATTCTATGATACTATGATTCTTTGCATCTTTGATGGCACCTGTTATAAAACCTATTTTTTCAGACAATGGAAATGGGGTCAGGAGCAGAGGCCTCATCGATTACCATGTGCCCTGGGTGCCAAATTATATGTAACATATGCAATTTAATCTTGAGCATTGCTGAGACAGTAGTCATCTCACTCTAAGTGAATGTCAAATGAGACTGCAGTGCTCTCCAGGACGGCGTACAGTAAACAGAGAGCTTTCTCACAGTCCCAGTGTCATAAATCTTTTACCATCCAGTTGCCCGCATTGTATTTCTCTGCATATCTTGATGCAACAACTCCATTTCTTCAGGCTCAGTGAAATATAATTTAATGGATCATACTCACAATCACTGAGGCCCTAAAAATTGAGGAACAGGGACCAAAGATAAGTCTGGTAGATTCATTTTCTTGGGAGATTATCAGCCATAGATAAATATTATGTTTTCTTGGTTCTTCCTGGCTTTTTATGACTACAAACTGAGAAATACCATGGCTATTTCAGAGGCTTCAAAATGTTCAAGCAGAGAGACAAACTGATGTCAAAGAAAATCAGCATTTTGATGCTACATAAACTATCATTTTTGTCACAATCTCCCATCAACTCTTTCTTTACAGGTAGAAGGTATTCTGAAAAGTCCTTTTCTTATCGTAAACAGCTCCTAACAGAGGAGACCTTAATTTGCCTTTACAAGAGTTAAGACAGTGAGGTCCCGTGTCCAATCAGACATCAATACACTGGTAATTGTATCTGCCCTCCTTCCCTACAAACCTAAACCCCTTTTGGCTGATTTCAGCCCAATGTCTACAGAAAGGCAGAGGATGACTGCAACAGAAGGATTAGATTTCTACAGTCTCCTTCAAAATGGAGGGCTCTGTGGAGGGCAGGGAGTTGCTTGCTGAACCAGCGTGGGACAGCTGAAGAAGCTCACCCATGTCAGATGTCTACGGATCCTGGCAGAAGGACCCTCTGGCCACCAGGCTTCATTAGCTCTGCACACGCTGTCCTCCTGTGGATCCAGTCCCCATGCTTGCACACACGTGTGTCCGTGGGGACACAGAGATGAGGGTCACAGAAGCACACCCCCACACTAGCGGAACAACGTGCCTGCGAGGGATGACTCGAGACAATCCCCCTGAAGGGGAGGATGTGGCGGTTAGCCAATGGCACTGAAATTACTGGCCATTAATGTGGCTAGGAAATGACTAGGAAAGGGAGATAAGTTGCTTAGATGGTACTCTGGATCTGTGCAAAAATTGCTTGCTCCGTATGAGATGGACAGCTCTTTGTTTTGAGTAGGAGAGGGGAGGCAGAGGACATTCATTAAAGATGACACTGATTATCTCCATGAAAGGACTCACAAGTGTGTTCTCTGCTCTCTTTTGGCCTTTTGGAAAGTTAAATCCAGGAGTGAGCAGATAATTATATCGTTCTCTCACAACCTGAAACCAGAACCACCTCTCCTTCCTTCATCATCAGGACAGGAAGAGCAGGAGGAGGATTGTGTAGGTTCCCAGAAGACAGCCCAGGTGATATGTTGATGCCAGTTCCAGGACAAAACCTCCTCACTCCAAAAGGTGTGTTGCCCCCCAGATCCTGTTATCACAGTGATTACTTCCAAAAAGCTGGCAGCAAGTTTTCACTAGGTCTATTAAAAAGATTAAGGTTTCTCATGACCTTCACTAATTCGATATATGTACAAACGCCAGTGAGCTTCCGGTTTAATTCTTTCATCTTCCCCTCACCACCTTCATTTTCTACATTTACGTCCTTTAGCATATAGGACTATATCACCGCATATCATTCTTCCACCTAACTTGTAACACAAAGGATTTAATGCAAATAAAAATATTTTTGCATGCTCATACTGAAGGTCTGAATGAACTTTATATAACAGGAACCCTTCAGCCTTGAAAGGCAATTTGCTCTAGACTAGAAAAATGTAGCAATTTAACATCATGCAACTAAATTAGACTGTAGCTCTAGACAGAAAAGAAGTGAGCAACATTTTATTCCATTGAAAAGGTAGGTAGGAAAGGCAAAGAATCACTGCTCACTTGGAGTTTAGCAAGAATACGATCCTTGATACTCCTTATTCTTGCATAAATGCCTTTGGCAATTGAAAGACCACAGGTAGGTAGGATGCTTCTTTTTCCTGCTACAGATGGACCCTCCAGGAGCACAGAATCCCTTTACCTCTCTGCCTAGGAAACAGGATCAGTCACCAACTGACTCAATAAAACAGTGCACACAAGGAAAAGGAGAAACTATTTCCTGCCACAACCAAAGTCTACCTTTTAATTTATGATCTAATTTCATTTTTTATTATGATTTAATATGATTTCAATTTATGACTTTTAAAATCTAAGACGACAAGTGCCCAGATGGCTTGGTTGCAGGTTAAAATCGAGTTATATTTTATCTGGGGTTTTGTGTGGGGCTGGGAAAAGGAACCTCAGAGCCACAAGGATACTTAAATTAATTCAGATAGGACCACATGCTTGTATCATTTACATTTCCCATGGATATGCACATTATAGAGTTATTTATATCAATGTAAAGCAAAGGCATCATGACCTGGGATCAGATCCAGAGCCTGTCAGTTGAATCTGCTACTTAGAAGTAAGAGAAAAACAAGCAAAGAGAATGAATAAAATACTTACAAGCAGGAAGATATGCGGATGCAAGCCAAATGTCCAATGTGCAGGATGTGGTTAGTTATCACGCCCAAATCTAAAGGGACTGTATGCTGAGAAAAGCCCCTATAAAAAAAAGCGAATCAGAGCTGAAGAGTTTAGTAATAACTACATTAATAAAAAAACGGGGAGAAAAAGTGCTGAATTTTGACTGCTTTCTGTGCCAGAAATTTCACAAGAAAACAGACGAACTGGAATCCTGGCTTGTGTTTTGTTTCTGCTAGCCATGTCCTTCTGCTGGCCAGTTACAGCACTGCACGTATAATATCAACCCCATGCTTAGCTCTTGATCTCTGCTTTACACCCATGCCTTGATAACACTTTTCCTCTTTTGCAGAGCACTCCAGGACCGAGACACCCTGCTGTCCCCCGGCACTGCTTTAAGCCCTGGAGCACTGTACCTGCCCTCCAATTCATTTCACGTTATCCCCTAAAGACTCCTGCCAAGAATCAGGTCTTTCTGGATTACACACCATTATTTATTTATTCTCTTTATTTCAGGCAATCTGCAGTTTAAGTTCACTTACCTGAAATCCCCAAACTGAATACTATATACGCACAAGGAGAGCGGATTTTTCTGTACCACATTCGTTCAATACCTAAAATTAAAATGTGGCCCCTGAACTGTTTTTAATAAAGCAAATTAAATTGATTGTATATGAAGAAACAATCCCAGACGATGCAGATTAAAGCAAAAGTAGGGCTGCTTTCAAAAAGATCCTCCCCTCCGGGAAAGAAAAGACGCTTGCACAATCATTATACATCTCAGAGCTCTACCCTTTCAGCACATTTGGTTCGAACTGCATTAGAGAAGCAGATCTCTGGGGATGAATGTTAATGCATTGTTGTGTTGCTTTCATCCCTTCAATCACTGAATCACTTACAGTTTAAGCCCATCCAAGTTCAATAAAGAAAATTATCTACTGCAGCTGTTAAAAGTCAGAGTTGTTGAAATCCAAATGTTTTGATAACATTGATTATACTAATGTTCCACCCAACGGGGGCCGGACAGCTTCCTGACCCCCTCCCCGTGCAGAAGGAGAGGCTGGAGGCTGCAGGTGAACCCTGAGGTTGGCTTCTCCAGGGATGGACCTAGCACGTCCTCTGGATGCGAGGGCACGCGCCCCATTGCCCAGAGGCACATAGGCTGAGGCAGATGGTGGTACTGGGATCGAGAGGGGGATGCAACAGCCCCCATACACCTTTTCTCCAGTAAATCTGCCTCGTGTCACAAAGAGCTCGATCCTATGCCCCTCAGTTTTGTCTGCTCGTAGCAGAGACCCTTTCCCTTCCCTTTGTTTCTTTCAGAGCGGCTCTCTTGGGGAAAGAGGCACAGATCTTTGCAACAGGGACTGTGTCTTCAAACAAGACAAATATAAATGGTTTTGCTTTTTTTCCAGCTCTCCTTTGTTCCTGCAGGATCTTCTTTAGTTCGTCTGCCCCCAGATACTCAGAGCCCTGCTTTTGCCCATTTAGCCCTTCATTCAATACAACTCCCCAATCACGGCAAGGCAAAGGGAACGGAGCCTACCAAATCTTGAGCTGATTAAACATGCCAGAGATGCAGCGCAAAACACAATACATCCTCAAGGCTCTTTAAAAGCATGCATTCATATTCAAATGACAAGCGTACACAGCGAGATGGAGAGGTCTGAGCTTTTAATTACCTTTGAAGAACACAGAAATATTTGGACCAGAACATCATTTGCACCAGTCTAATGCCCTTTGCAGCTATTTTCACAGCCTCAGCTGCAGCAGTAGCCTACAGCCGAGGCTCACACTGACCATGTTCTCACACAGCAGGATTTGGCCCAAACACTGTATTCACTCCCATCGCCAATAAGGTACATAAGGAGCAGGGACCTGTCTGTTCCCTATATCTCTCGGGATGTGAATGGGGAAAGGGATCTCATTGTTGTACATCTGGGACCTGAGATGGGGAAACAGGACCCTCTATGGTCCTGCCTCCCATGGGAGTGTGAGTCTGAATCTAGCCCAAAGGACATACAGCCACCAGGGAAATCAGTCTCCTTCCTGTGTTTGTTTGCTAAAAATATTTATTTCCCACTTTTTTGAAAATTTCCTGTGAAAAATTACAGGTTGCTAAATATAACCCGACAAACCCAAAATCCCACTCCTTCTTGACCATAGTGATGGGTCATATTTGATTTGTCAGTGTCCAGTCCCAGATTTATTCCCTTTATTCCCACTGTGAATAACTTTTGTTCCTGTTGGCCACTTTCAGCCAAATTGGCAGAAACCTCAAAGACAGTCAAGTTCCTAAAGTTTAATGACAGCAGATGATCAGGAAGAGGAGACGGGAAGGTTCACACAGCCATTTGGTTCCCCCTAATAGCTTTAGGTCTCAGTAATTGACTTCTAGAGTCAAACACAGCCATTGAGATGTCACTGCCAAAGTAACAGACTGCGGGTGCCTTCGGAGACAGCAGGCTGGAAGGAGGTCTGGGGCAAGGTTAGCTAGGGAAGAGGGAGGAATCGGTGAGTGTCAGGATTCCTTAATTTCTGCATTTTGTGGAATGACTTCTTGTTTGATTTCTTGCAACCCCAAATTTGAAAGTTTTGTTTGAAGAGGGTGGGGTGGAATGGCTGCTTAATTAGAAATGTACATTTTCATGGAACAAAAAGAAAGGAAGGCATAAAAAAAAAAATCAATTAAAGCCCATTTCCCTCAGTGGAATGAGTATATGAAAATATTTCAACTGCTTCTGTCTTGCTGTCTCCTTTCAGAGTTGAGTCATCCCCTTCCTGCTACCCCTCCTTGCAGAGGCTGCAAGGGGCTCTGTGGAGCATCCCACCACTGATAAGCCGTTCAGGAGAAGATGCTACCCGGCATGTGTGGGGCGATGGCGATACAATTAATCTCAGAACAAACAAAAGTTAATTAAGCTTTGTTAGCTCGTGCCTGACTCCTAACATGGGCCCCCGATAACCACCTTTTGTGTTTGACACAAGCGGACCAGCGCTGGGCTCCACGCTTGGGGCCAAATGGCCAGTACAGCGGAGGGCTGTGCGCCACGTTCGCCCTTCCTGAAACTGCATGGACTTCTCATGGGGCAGTGCTTCAGCTCCTCCATGTCGTTTACTCAGAGCTAAACCTACCAGATAAAATCTCAAGCCCCAGGGCAAGCAGTCCTTGTTATCAGAGCTTGCTTTCATTCTCCATCACACTCACCTGTGAAACTAACAACTTGGAGGGCTCAGACCCTCAGGTTCATCATCCCTATAGGTACAGGGGGAAAAACCATTGGAAATACCAGGCACAGTCCCCTTTCCTACCAGGAATAAAGTCCTAGAACAAAATGTGGCTAAATCTGGAAGTGAATGGCTTTAAGGTCTCTATTGTCCCCTCCCGTGCTGTGGCACAGCATCCTGCCAGATGCCGGATGAGATGGCTGCACCCACGAGCGTAGCTGGAAGCCTCTGTCTCTCCTATTCCATGGGGCACGTCCACCCCTGGTGGGCACATCGCACCAGCAGGTCTCAGGAGCCCTCTCTGCAGGTGTCAGCAAGGACCTCTGCTGGACAATAAGTGGCCCTTAACTTCACTAGTAAAGGGGGTTATTAGGTCGTAACTAATGAAGTTGTGACCCAGTAAGTGGAGTCCAGAGTAACAAGAAAACACTTTCCTATGGTAAAATGCAGCTGACACACAGGCTTCAATATATTTTATAAAAACAAAGTATAGGGTCCATATCAGATCCCCAAAAGTCAAGCAGATTTCATTTTAACTTTAAAAATCATAGCACAATATAAAGCTAGGACAGAAATGTGTACACTTCATTCAATAGAAACCTCTGATAATGCATCATTTTGTTTCAGAATTTTATCTCCCCCAAAAAAGCAATTTCAGTACCAACTACGTACTGTGAACTTAAATGTCAAGGGAATTTTAGGCACAGATGTGCCATCACAGTAACTCCAATCGCTGTAACTCTGCTTCCCAACTCAGGTGCCTCAGTCTGATTTACCAAGAGACAGAAGAAAACAGCCTTCTCCTTTGATTCTCTGTTTCCCCTCAATGGTGTGACAGAAAAGATCTCCATCCTCACGCCATTCCTGATTTTACCAACGCAGGCTGCAGGCTCTCTCTTGACAAAGAGACTGAGGCATTATCCTACCTGTATTTGAGTGCATGGCATTTTACATGCTGTCACAGTTTGCAAAACAGTCTGCAATAACTTATGCAAAAGTACAATACTACAGCAAAGGTTGTTGCAGTGAACCATGCTGTGATGTGTAAGCATAAGGGGGCAGGGTTGCATCTGAAATGCCAAAAAGAGCAAGTGAGGATGACATAGACTATGGAAGGAGAGCTTCTGCTGGGGCTGGACAGAGTGATCTGTTGCCTCTCAGGTGTCCTAGCTTTAGAGGACATGGTTGTGCTCAAATCCAGAGCCAGACTGATTCCAGTGACAAGGATGAGGTGAGGGCTTGTCTCAGCATCTCATCAGACAGCCACTGAAGGCATCACAGCAAAAGCAAACGTGCTGGGACGTATCAAGGAAATTCATGAAATGATGAACAAGGTGCCTATATGAAGCTACAAGTAAGTGCAAGGCAAAGCTCGGGGAAACACAAAGGTGGTAGCTTGAGGAAGACAGATGCTGAGAGCACGGGCTGATCAAAGCCCAGGGGGTACGTCTTGGTAAAGCAGGAGAGGTGGTACGTCACGTACAGGGAGACTATCGAGGACACTTGAAAGTGAAGCCTGAGGCTGACGTGTCTGATGCAGGGGAGAAGGGGGAACAGCAGAATGACTGACAAAGAGGGGGGATGCAGCAGGGGGGAAGCGGCAGCCTAAGAGGTGGGTTTTGCAGCAGCGCCGTGGATCGCCTATGCCGTAGCAGGGTTTCCTCTGCGCACGCCAGCAAAAGGAGGTAACCGCAGTCATGAAGACACAAGGGGAGGAGTGCTTGCAAGAGCAGGGGTGGAAGTGAAAATGTCTTGACTTTTGAGTATTTCATTTCGAAGTCTCAAACCTATCAGAAACACCAGAATTTTCAGTAACTTCTGGATGTACTCTGTCGTTGAGCTAATTCCTCTTCTGCTTCTGCGTAGATGGGGCGCCAGGAGGAAAACTGCACTGCTTCCTGGCTCTGATGGGGAATTTACAGAATACCATTTATAATTTGCGCTGCACCACTAACACCCAATTACGAACCAAGACACTTGGCAGGCACAAGCTATCGCAGTCAGCCTTTTACGTCTGACAAGGTTAACAAAATGCAACCAGCAATAACTTCCTAAGCCAAATACATTCATAGACATACACTCATCTACTTGGTGATAGTACTAGAGTAGACTTGGATGCTGAAATAGCCCAGGACCCCTTCCCCACCAGTTCAAGGTCTGACTGCAAGTAGCAGTGTGCAGGCAAGCAAGCCTGCACGCCGGAGCAGAGGAAAGCTGGGGAAACACAAGGGAGACGGGGGTGACACACCTGCCTCTCCTTCCCCCGCCGTGGGTGATATAGATGACATTATGGCAGAGAGAAGGAGGCTGGTGTTTTCAGGTTGCCCTTGGTTTCAGTCTATTCAGGCACAGAAAAGTCCGAGTGGGGTCAAAATGACTGTAAAAAGCAAAATTGTAAGGAAACAGACATCAATCCTCCAGCTGGATCCCTTATCAGAATAAAACTGCCAGCACTATGTACATCCTACATGGTCCAGATTTTATACATTTCTTCTATTCATCTTTCTCCCATTCTGCTAGAATTACCTGAGAATTAAATTTAATAATACTCAGTGTGCATCCCTAATTGTCTTTGCTTATATAAATGTTAATCAATATGGCAAATGCTCAGCCCTTTACCACTACTTTCACAATTTCCCTCTAACTGTTTAGCATTTGCAAGGGTAGGAATAGTTTGCTTCGCTTGCCTTCTGTCCCAAACTTCATTACCTACAGAGATCATACTGTAACAGCCTGCAGCTTTTAGCTAGACATAAAGTGTTTGGAAAGGGCACATTTTTGTGCATCCATGCTGTTTTTCTTTTTCCACGTTGTGCTGTCTAAGCTCAGCTCTTCTCCCAGTACGTTGGATAGGCATTTTACAATTTATTTGCAGAGGGAGCAATTCCTTTCCTGTCATCTTCCTGCAAACAATGTGAAAGAGCACACGGGTGGCGATCTATGCTTATACCCACTGAGCCAAAAATGTGCTTGCACAGTGATGACCCAACGCTATGCACTGTCAAACCCTGGGTCTGCAGCATCTTTCGGAAATGTAACCCAACCTGTGCCTCTCTTCTTTCGCCATCCCTCCAGCCAGAAGCCGCCCGTCCCCGCAGGCTGTCCCCACAGGCTGTCCCCACAGGCTGTCCCCACGCTCTCCTGGAGCGTTCCCCCTCTCTGCCTCCCACAAAACCAATTTCTCCGAAAACGAAAAAGTGTTCATTCCATTCAAGCACTTCGACAACCCACGAAGTCAGGAAGGACAACAAGAGGTTCTTTCCAAAACACATTTGGGAACAACCAAACCCAGGCCTGACGCGCACTGAGGCTAAATGTGTGTGAAAATCGGATGCCCTTGATTACGACACACACGAAAGAGCAGAATTAGTATTTCCAAATACTTGGTAAACTTGTCATCTACTCTAATGTTAGTAAAATTGCAGTGGAATTACTTCTAGTTCCCAATGAAAAATGGCTTGCTATGTGCTGGGCTGAGAAACAGATGTGACCAGATACCAGCTGCTAATCTAACCTCCCCAGAGAGCCACGGCTTCCTGCAGGCTCCCTCTCCCAGGTTCCTGAGCAGGCTGCCTGGGGGACGTGAGTATTTGCTCCCTACAAAACTCGGAAAAACATCCAGTTTAAACTCATATTATTTTCCTGCAGTTTTCTGAGAAGTGGAGAGATTGCCTTAAGAAGGTGACATGGACGGCAGCCCACTGGAACACGTACTGTCTTGTGTGATTACTGGAGCTTCATCTTAAAGTCAGTTGGAGTGGTCCAGTCCCAACAGTGCAATTCATTTTGCCTTGTTTTGGCCTCATTTTGCCTCAGACATTCAGATCTGAACTAACTGACTCTACTTCTAGAGACTGAACAGTAGGAAGACCTTCAAGGGTGCCACTCATCTGACCTTTTTCAGAGGTCTACTTTACGATGAGATGAGTCGTGCCACTGAAGAACCTACTTTTCCCTGTATCCCCGAAAGAAATTCTGGATGACTAGGCTCAGGTATAAAAATCTCAAGTTGGTGATGTTATTCATTCCTTCCAATTTTTAAGACATAGCTCTACAAAAGAACCATTTTTCTATCGCCAATATGCCCTTTTCTATCAGGTATCAATATGGAGGGATGACTGTAATGCTGCATAGACAGTATATAAGGATGGCCATAATAGACATAACCACCACTCCCCAAGCAAAATACAACCCCCCCTTCCAATACTGACTTTATAAAAACCAGCCAGCTGGCGCGGCGCTGCGAGGCTACCGGGGGCAGCTGAGTCCCGGGGCTGGCGGAGGGATGGGAGAGCTGGGGGACACTGTGGCAGCTCAGTGTGTGAGTCCAGGCAAGGTGCTTCATTCACCTTGGCGGGGGGACACGAATCCCCTCCGCCTTCCTGCTGCTGGGAGGATGCAAGCCACCGGGCCGATGGCATCCTGGGGTATATCAAGAAGAATGTGGCCATCAGGTCGAGGGAGGTCATCCTTCCCCTCTCCTCTGCCCTGGTGAGGCCGCATCTGGAGTGTTGTGTCCAGTTCTGAGCTCCCTATTCAAGAAGGACAGGGAACTGCTGGAGAGGGTCCGGCAAAGGCCAACTAAGATGATTAGAGGACTGGAGCATCTTTCTTATGAGGACAGGCCGAGGCGCTTGGGTCTTTTCAGTCTAGAAAAAAGAAGATGGGGTGGGTGTGTGTGCGTGTGTGTCCTTATCAACACTCATAAATACTTAAAGGGAGGGTGCCAGGGGGATGGGACCAGTCTTTTTTCAGTGGTGCCCAGTGATAGGACAAGAGGTAATGGGCACAAACTTGAATATAGGAAGTTCCATCTAAACATGAGGAAGTGAGGGTGGCGGAGCACTGGAGCAGGCTGCCCAGAGAGGTTGTGGAGTCTCCCACACTGAAGACATTCCAAACCCGCCTGGACGTCATCCTGTGCAACCTGCTGTAGGTGACCCTGCTCTGTCAGGGGGTTGGACTAGATGATCCCCAGAGGTCCCTTCCAACCCTGACCATTCTGTGATTCTGTGAGTCTGTGATTTATCAGGCATCATAGAAACCCACATTGACACCTGTCTTTTGCCATCTCACGGCTGTCTGGTAGCAAAGACTGCTGAAATGTGTCACTCTCAAGCTCCAGAGGCTGATCCTTTTCCAGACAGAGACCATGTGAAGTCTTTGCCCAGAGAAATTGTGGATGCCCCATCCCTGGAGGTGTTCAAGGCCAGATTGAATGGGGTTTGAGCAACCTGGTCTAGTGGGAGGTGTCCTTACCCAGGGCGGGGAGGTGGGAACTAGGTGATTGCTAGGGTCCCTTCCAACCCTAACCATTTTATGATTCTACACCTAACTGGGAAGAGCAGCCCATGGGAAATGCAGGCTCCTCTGGGACAGGGAGTCTGCAGAGGCTCAGATGGCAGCACCACAACCAGGGGCTGAGCACGGGGAAGACCAGAAAAGAGCAGGTTAGAAAAGCAGGGCCCCTGGGAAGCAGAAACTTGCAGGTGTCTTTCTGAAAACTCTTCCAAGTTTTCAGGAAAGCTGCTGAGGCCCTCAAGGATACTTTGACATCATTTACACAGGACTGAATTAATAGTCGTGCCAAGACCAGCTGAGATAATGCCTATAAAGTAGCGTAAATGAGAACAAAATACGGCTTTGCTTGTTTGTTTAGAGAGTGACTTACCTGCAGATATTACATGCTCTGGAATCAAATATTGAGAAAATGCTGGCTGGGCGGGACAAATTCCTTTCTGTGGACACTGTGGGAGGAAAGGCTCAGCTGTCTTCTGGTGCACATGTCTCATCCACTATGATTTTTTGGCCAAATGACTTTACTGTGGGTTATAAATCAGTGATGAGCACTGTGAAGAGCAGATGGGGAGTATAATGCACCCTCTGCAGCTCAGTCTTGTGTCTGGCTAATGTCCATGTGCGGTTCTGAAAAGGATGTTGGAAAAGGTTGTTCTTCATTTTAAATTGCTCTTTGGGAGCTGCGCAGTTTGTAATGTGCTGCGGAGGCACTTCTGTGAGATGTGCTTTCTTTGATATAGTCTACACGGTTTCAGTAGAAGAGTAACTTGGGATGCCATGAGAAAAAGTCAGTTTTGGAGGAACAAGACATATGAATAAGTAAATACAATACAAATCTTAAAAGGAAAATCAGTCCCAAAGAATGAACCAAATTTCTCCTTCATAATAACCTGTGAAAGCAGTGGCATACAAAAGAAATGGATTTGGCTTTCCACTAGCAAAAACATCCTCTCCATATTTCGCCTATGAAAAAGGAAGGCAGTGTTTTCTTGGTTTGAGTTTTTCAGGTTTGGCTTGTTGGGGAGAAAAGTCATGTGTATGGTATATGAACACAAAAAGAATAGAGTATCAGTTAGCACTATGAATCCCTCACCTGAAAGCAGACCACTGGCTCAGTTCAACTTGCAGCCACTGCAGAAAAGGGCACATTTGACGGTGGACCGGTTGATTACATGAGCTATTGCGGCAATAACACACAAAGCCTGTTGAAACCGTAAGGAAAGAAATATTGTAGACGCCGACCACACTATTGGCAATGACTAGATTAGAGGTGAAGAAATCTGCTGAAACCATTAAAAAAAAAAGAATTTGCTATATCCTTTCTTATTTGTATACTCAGACTAGAGGGCTCTTTGGTACAAGTCCTGTGCCTGGGATGTCACTGCATGTAAACAGAGACAGATGGTGGATTAAAGTTCTCAACATCGATTTTGTCATATAGACAGGGGCCCAGGTACAAAACTCTAAGGAGACGGGAGAAGCAAAAGTGGTAAAACAAAAATGTTAAGATCTTGAAAAAAAGAGAGAAGCCAAGAGAAGTGTGTCTCTTAAAGCTCAATTATTCCAGCAGTGGAATTGCAAGCTAGGACAGACAGCAAGAATTTCCCCCTGAGGTCAAGCAGGAGGAAGAAGAGAAGGAAAGGCAAATGCAACAGAACTGAAGTGGCTGCTAAGCTGGGCATGCAGTTGCTAGCACTGACCAAAAAACCATGGTGTTTTCTAAGGAAAACAAACTGTGATCCCTTGGACTTCTCTCACTTTAGCAGATTTTAATTCAAAGCCTAATCCATTGAGGAATGAGGAAATTCCTAAGTGCTTCCTACTGATGCATGTACTTACCCCACAGCATCAGGCACGGCCACTGGTAATCCTGGGCTCTGGGAGAAACTCAGAAGTCAGATCCAGATCTATTCATTACGTCTCACAATCTCAACCTATGTAATGTAGGCTAGGTCATATCATTCTAGCTCGTATAGCTACAAAAAAGATACCGGTTCTTAAGCAATGAGTGGGAATTCATTTTTGCAGCTGTGCTCTGATTTTTTGCTCTTTTCTTGAATAAAGCACCTCTCGAGGGGAGGCGAACAGTGCTGCTGGAAGAGGGTGCACATTTGTTCAGCAAAGGGCAATGGGGCAGAAAGGCTTTTTTGTGCTTGTCGGAGGTCACTGATATTTCCTGATGGTTTTTTTTAGCTTAGGTTACATCACCGGTGTCCTGCCGCTCTTAGTTCATTTGCCGTGAGCTGCTTGGTGACATTGGTTAAAGCAGCACCAGAGGAGTTGTCAGCAAGATCACGCCACTCGCAGCCGACTCTGGTGGCTGCGTCAGGACCTCATGCAGAGGCCGTGGTAGTGGGAAGCGCTGCAGCTCCAAAGTAATTAACTTGTTCTTTTATTGCTCTTCCTCCTTCTCGCTTTCTGTGCAAACAGCACAGTATGAGCTGGCCCTGCCACAGGACAGGACCTTTCATGCAAAATGCATCTCAAAATGTTTTGCAAAGATAAACTGTTCCGCTAGAGCATTAAACAGAGAAAGAGAAACAGGAGGACAGAAGAGTTCTTTTTAGAGAAGCCATGAAAAAAAGATGAAGGAACAGCAAAGCAGAAATGTGCATGGAGAGTCTTCAGACAGTGAGAACATAAAAAAGTCCTTACAAAGCCACTTTGATTTTTTATTTTTTTAGTGCAGTACAGTCAGCTAGGTCAGCTAGTCGGAGAGGCAGGCTGGAGGTCTGGAGAGCACTCTGGATGGGTACGGTTGCCTCTGAAGTTCTGGCCTGGAAAGGGCACATCAAGGTGATATGGCTTGACGGATGCTTAGTCCGGTTGAACCTCCAGAGCTCAGTGCCATTCC
>NW_009649167.1:2440659-2478693 GCF_000708025.1 Charadrius vociferus | reverse complement strand
CTGCTGCTCCTAGGCTGGCTATGAAGCAGTATGGCTTTAGTGGATTTAATGGCTTTTCTGCCTTAGAATGCAGAAGAGTATGGGATGATGATGATGATGATTATTACTGCTTTGATCCTTCTTGGTATGATTCCCCGCATCTGCTCAGAGTCTGTAGGTGGTGGAGTAAGCAACTCTTGATGCCCCCGCTCTGCTGGAAAGTTTGCCAACAGAGTTGCTGTATCCACTTCAAATGTGTGTAGGGGATGCTGTCTGCTTGGCTTCACTATGTCTTTTCTGCTTTAGTATTCCTTCCAGGTATACCATGGCTTGGGGAACTTTGACTGAAGAAACTGATACGATCCCAGCCTTCTGTGGGCTTGTACAATGTGAAATGCAGAACTTTTTCTGTTGTTAATGAAATCAATCAACAAATAAATGTTTTATCCATATTTCTCCCTTTGTCTTTATGGTTGGAATCTGAAGCTGGCTCTTTTTGCCCTCACCAAGACGCTGTAATTTATACATGGTTGGATGCGGCTCACCCAAATTATGCATCAAACAGTGCCATATTTTAAGGCTCTGAAGATGAGTCGTTCTGAAATGATTAAATTCACATTATTATCGAAATAATCAAAAGTGGTAGGTGACTGTGAAAACCTCCAGAGGGAGTTCTTATTCATCTAAGTTTGAGCCCGAGTTAGGTGTACATTACCTTTTCTGGTGGCTTTAAATCCATTTATCTTTCTCCTTTTGAGTATCTAGGAAATTGAGGGACTTCCTCAGAAAGGGCTGCTTCATTACATTCCTAAGATATAGGCACACATCAGTTAAATGAACTAAATCCCACCCTAGAAAATCAGATCCTCATCTGTTCAGCTGAGATCCTCACTTTAAACACTTAGATATAGAGAACGCAGGTCTACTAAGAGCCAGGATAAAAATAAAACCCTTCACTATTTGGACAGATAGTCCTTTCCCCAGAAATGCTGGCTCTCCCCTTGTTCTTCGCTGAGCTCCCAGGGAAAAGCAGTGAGTAGCGACGCCTTCCTGAACCTGACCATGTCGTCTCAGCGCCGGGATTGTACTCCGCTTGTAGCACAGCCTTCAGCACGTTTTTTGTCTTGTGCTTTTTTGTGAATGCGGTGGCTGAAAGCTAATGAGTTTGCAGGGTAACGTTTACCAATACTGAAAAGGCTTCTGCACTACAATTTACATAAACATTGCTGTTTAATAATGGCCAACACTGCAAATAGGAAAAGTCTTTAAAGACTCATTGAGCCAATATTTAACTTCTAATTCCTCCATCACGTAAAAGCTACTTGCAAGGACCAACTAAATGATTTTTAAAGCTCAATTCACTCCATCGTTAGATGTTTTTAAAATACCGTTATACCACTATTAGACCTAGAATTCTCCAGATACCTCTAATCTTTTTAATTACCTGCAGTCATTATTAAGAGTAGTCACTGCGAAGTTCATTCATTCTCCCTGTGCTTCCTACTAATCCACTTAGGAACTTTGCCATCGAGCAACCTCAGGAGAGGTTATCTTTAATGAGAGCCCTATGGAATAACGGGCTATTCATTTCCCTAAATGTCACTTGTATAATATTAATATATTCACATGCTAATAAAAGGACAAGTGTCTCCTGCACCGCTTACCTGCGATATGAAACGCTGGCATGGATCAGCTCTGCCTGTTAATAGTTAACATTTACCATAGAATCTTTTTAGTGTTTATAAGTCAGCTCCTTGTTTAGGACATGTCTGCAGTGAGGTACATTAAGTACACGGATAATGTCCAAGGTCACCCGGTGATGTCGTCTCGTGTCCAGGGACTTCCCTTCTTCTGGGAATCAGGGTGCATGAATAGCCAACAGCAAATCCTGTAATACAGAGCCAGATGAGAAAGTTGCACTTGATTTTAAAGGCAATGAAATTCATACATACCTTATGATAAGCAAATAGTTCTGCAAGTACTGGAACTAGGAAAACTTGTTTTCTTAGAGCATTGTGTCTTGAGGCTAATGACTTCTGGTCTTCACAAAGACGCAAGCTCCACTTGAAGCTTCACTAGGCAGAGCAGTTATAAGGTGGTTTGTGTGTGTGTCTGTGCCTGTGTGTATGTGTGGGTTTTCTGACGCCTGACAGCACTTTTCTGTTTCTTGCCTTGAGTTCACATGGTCTGGTTCCCTTATTTCCGTGAACCAATGTTTTGTTTACAAAGGTATTGGTAAAATCATATTAAACTGTGGCATCTTGAGCTTGATTCAGTTGCCCACAGAGAGCCATCCATGACATTTTATATGACACAGAGTACCTGAGACACCATATGGTGCTGGTAGGTATGAAAAGGGCCCATAAGAAACCTGCAAATTTCTTACCTGGTATCTGGAAAGCTGGCAGGATGCATAAGGGCATCTCAGATGGCACTGAGCTGAGCTGAGCCTGAGTTCTCCACTGTCTATAATGGGATCTTGGGCACTCAGCTCACATAAGACACCTCCAAATACACACATACAATTAGGTATTTTAATGATGAGCCAACTCACACCCCCAACCCTTTTTTTTTTTATTTGGTGACTTAAGTCAGGGGCAGCGAACTGCAATCTGGAGAGGGTTTTGTGCCCACATGGATCTCACTGTGGGGCCAGAAAAGCTTTAAGTGCCAAATGAGGATTTCCAAATTCAAGTCCTGTTCTGTACCTTTAATCTCCCTGCAACTCCCAGCCTCTCCCAAAAGCATATCACCGCATGGGCCAGTACAACCCCTGTTTTTCATTTCTGCCTATGCCCTTTACTGATATAATAAATTTGTGGTTGTGCTCATATTATACATATGTGCGTTTTTACGCTTGCAGCCGATAGCTTGAATGTGGCCTCCAAATTGAAGTCTGGTCTCAACTGTATAGTGCATTTCCTCAGTTTCATTGCTATATTTACATAATTATTGAGTCAACACTATTCTCTGTAATAGTTACTGGTAAATTCCCAGATGAGAGTTTTTTTCCTTATAATATACATTCGAAGCACCATCCAAGGCATAATTTTGTATGAGGTGTTTTCACAGACATACTCTTGGCTGCTGTTGCACCTGTATCAGATGATCCACTTACTGGATATACCCGAGGCAGAGCTACCCTGGTATTCCTACCTGAGATGTCTTAATGTTGATGTCATTTTCAAAGGATAGGTATATAGCTGTTAGTTAATCAAAACATTACAAATCTGATGCCCATGTAGTCTACAACCATTTAATACCATTCTGTCAGAGCAGAAGTGCTTTAAAGTGAGTACAAATGTGATCTGAGCTGATTTTAAAGCCTCGTTACACTGCCAGAGCACTCCAAAGTGGCCTGAGTATAAATGAAAATCAGGACCTCCATCACAAAAATAAATGATCCAGTAAAAAGATGAGTCTCATGTCCACTAAATAGCAGAAGCGATGATAGTAGAGATGAATCTCATCGGGGGCCTCCTGTCTGAAGCCCACAGAGCTGGCTGTGAAGCAGACAGTGAGATGGGAAAACAAACCCAATGCACAGGATATATCTCATGTGGAGCTTCCTTTTACCCAGGGAAGGTAGCACAGCTACCGCAGCCCACCTATTTATGTGTGTCAGAATCACAGAATCATGGAATCATAGAATGGTTTGCATTGGAAAGGACCTTTAAAGGTCATCTTGTCCAACCCCCCTGCAACGAGCAGGGACATCTTCAACTAAATCAGGTTGCTCAGAGCCCTGTCCAACCTGACCTTGAATGTTTCCAGGGATGGGGCATCTACCACCTCTCTGGGCAACCTGTTCAAAGGGGGTCTCCATCTGGGCATCAGGTACAGTTTTTCTTTTTTGTTTTTCTTTTTTTTTTTTTTTTAATACAGCAAGAAATTCTTAGCAGAGGAAAACATAAACCGGTGTTAGGAAAGTTCATTATAATTCAGAGAAGTGGGAGGTTTTTTGATAATTTTGGCATCTCAAAGGTCAATGGCTGCTGCTTCTTTTTGTCCCTGAGGGGCAGCTGCCTTTTCCAGCAGTGTTCCTGTTTCATCAGAATCAGAGGGAGTCTATGAACTGTGTGATAACCTTAGCTAATTATTCAGAGAGTGGTAACGTAAAATGCTATGACATCAGCACAGAGATAGAATAAGTCTGATAACGTATCAGCCCCCGAGTATGCATCTACGGAAGCCAGTCTAGGAACATATACTCTGAGAAGATCAGCTTTTCATCTCAACCCCATAATGAAATGCAATTTCTGTCACCAACCAAGAGTGAAGGAATAGCAGCTGTTCCTGCCTTTTTCTTTGATCTATTCACATTTGAAGTGCTGGGGGAGAAAAAAAAAAAAAAAAGTGGATTCCCTATTGATTCAGGGTCTGATAATACCAAAGGTAAATAGTCACAGCTTAGCTTTGGCCAGAGATACCAAAGATACACAAAAGGGACAAAAGCTCTTTTTCTTCCCAAAACAGCTATGCTAATGGCAAGTGCAATTTTCACAGGCTTTTTGGTTGAGACAGTGTTTAAATAAGTTAAATAAGTTTAAATAAGTTAGATCTGATTCTGAGAAGTACTAAACATCACTTTGTAATACATGAGAAAAGTCCTTCCTTGAATTTAACATCAGATCCTTTGTCTTTGGCATCCCTTGACTGCAGTCAAGGATGCTAAAGCATAAGACTGATAGACAGAGAGGCAAAATGGCTCAAATAACTCTTCACTGGAAGTGCTTATCTCCTTGTAGAAAGTGGAGTTTTGCAGTTTTCTACACTCTTACCCTAAAGCAAGCACATAAAATATGCTCTGTTATGCAGCCATGCTTCAGACCACTTATAAACTACAGTTCCCTTATTCCTGCCTCCTTGGGGTCTCCTTTATAGTTTCTCCTCAGGTTTTAAAAAGAGAACTCAGGATACGGATAGTTATGCTTTCTTATCCAATTTTATGTGTATCTGTGCAAATGCAATTCTTTTTTGCTATTGCTTTTTGACTGTGTTTCAGATCAGAGGAAGCCTGACAGAGAAGCTCTTCCCATGTTGCACCTTTGAGGCTTGGAAGCCCAAAGTGCCACTGAAGTATAAACCAGATCAGTAAGAGGAGATGTCTGGTCCAACCATTTGGAGGGATAGATTTGTCTGTGAAAGGCAGATTGTTTAGGTCCTACTGGATTTCTGGGTTATGGTCTCCAGCCCAAGCTCAAGCCCACCATAAGCAAGACTAGTATCCAGGGGTAGCCAACACAGAGAGGGTAGTGCAACACTTAGGCATAAGTTGTGTCATGAGTACAATGTCCTATATTTTGTCAGTCTGATTAATTTTAATCTTAGATTTTTCCCTTTCCTGGTTTTCAGTTTTTGCTAGCTTGGAAAACCTTACTCTTATTTTCAAAAATCACCCAAGGTATATGGAGGACCAGCTCTGTGGTGGGAGAGACGGGCGGCACTTGGAGGACTGGATCTGTCCTGATGTCTCTGATGAGACCTCTCCATCACATTCCTTCCTGTCCTTTCTTGTGTGCTAGGCCGTTTGAGAGCTCTTCCAATGAAAGATGCTATAAAAAGCATTTTATTTTCTAAAGATTTGTTATTAATCAATAAAATGGAGCAAACCTAAAAACATTGCTGTTGAGAAGACTCAAAGAACAACTGAGAAAAATGATTTAGCAGTTTCAAGATCGTGGGCTAATAGCTGTACACTGGGGGTGATTCACTTCTCATATAATTTTGTGCATTTGCAGTTTCATGGGCACCAGTGATTCACAGGAGTGGCAAGAAGGTGAGAGCCCTGTAAGGAACCCGGATCCCTGTAAGGAGCAGTCATCCACTGACTGATTTATTCCTATGGCTCAGTCTGGGAGATAGTTTTCTTGAGCCAGGTTCCAAATAATAAAATCTGTGAAATTATTCTGTTTGGCAGCTATTTCTTATTGTTAGCAGAAAAGCTACGGAAAACAAATTCATGTTTTGGTTTATAATCTCTGTTCCAAGTTGTCCTTCATAACTAAATGAAGGAGTTCGGCTGGTGCCAGTTTTTCACCTTCTGCCACAAAAACAAGCCCATTATTGCTTAGAATCTGATTTTTCATGGAATGACTATTCTACCAGCTTTTTATGATATGACTATTTATTGCTTTCTCATAATTTACACATGTACCTACGTGCATACATAGTAGTGAGATTCTGGGTTGCTTGTTACAAGGTAAATTCATGTCCCTGGTTATGGTCACGTGAACTGTGAAGGACTTGACATTTTGGAAGCAAGAAAACGTCAAAGAGTGCTATTTAGTCAACCTTTTAAGTTTTGGGCATGCTGTAATGTAATGGATGCAAAGTCCTCAGCAAATAACATTACAGATGAGGGAAAGATTTGACTTAGTATTTCTGTTGCCCTTAAGCTGAAGTAACTGTTTTTACACTCTATAAACTGTTTAACAATAGCAAATGAGTTATTATTATGCATAAAAAAAGATTTCCCAGAAGATAAGTTGAATATATGAGCATGATTGTTTTTGGTTTTTTTTTTCCTCAGTAAATAGAGAAGTATGGAAAAGTAGTTCGAAAAATTCATAAGCTTTGAATGGGAGGCGTAAACTGGAGCCTTTTCCCTGAGGTCACTTATTCACATTGAGCCCAGCTCAGTAATGACCAAAGTTTTCAGTTTTACCACTTCCTAGTTATTTGCTAGTCCATCTGACAGAAGGCTGATTGTCTCAATCCATCAGCTGTGCCAAGTTAAATGGATTAATGCAGCACTTCTCATGTCAAATCACTTCACAAAGGTAGCAGTATTAAATGCAGGTGATAGCTTTAAACTGTACCAGTGTACTTTTGGCAGGCTACAGCAATAACCCCATGGAGGCTGGATCCCTACCAGCTTGCTTGACGCTTTGACGTACTCTTTGTACAAATGCCAGAGACGCTGCCTTAAAAAAAAAGGTATACCAAAATTCAAAGTTATCACACTTTTCCCCAAAATAAATCCTTATCAAACTGTTGTTGCTCTTTTCTATCATGCAAGTTGTGATATTGTAGCTCCTGGCTTCCTATTCATTAAAGTGCACTAAGTTATTAGCCAATACCAGAATGACATATTTTTTATTATTTTTATTTAGTTTACTAATATTCCTGCCAATTCTGTATGTTTATATATATATATATATCTGAAATAACATTTGTGTGCTCAGTGAAAGGACAAAGGCCAAAAACCAGAACAAGCAATACAGGGTCCAGATACAAAAAATTAACTGTGCTAGTGATACACACATTTCAAACTAATTCTAACATTGCCTTATGGAAGAGTCTTTGTTTTTCTCTATTTCTTACCCTAACTTGTAGGTATAAAAATTTCTTCCTGTCCATACAGGTGAAACTACGCCCCAGCTATTCCTCACTGACGACTGAGGTGAGTGAGGTTTGGACCTCTGTGGCAAGTGAGACAGAGCAAGGATTCTTGTCCAGCTCACTCGCAACAAAACTGAATGTTGTCATCACTCTCAGATTATTATTTTTTTTTTTTTGGCTGAAAAGCTGTTAACTTTATTCTGAACCCTCAGGTTCATGTTGTGTTGGAAATACAAGAATTCCCCTTGCACATCTCTTCTTGCATCTGTCTGTCTGGAGAGCCCCATGTCCAGGGCTTTGGCTTGAAGCACCTTGTTCAGCAAGGGACCTCTTGTCTATGCTGCTGTGAGAATGGTAGGTAGATAGACAGCCTTCAGCCCCCTCAGGGGAAAGAGGAGGGACCAGGGCATCCACCTCCAGCTACTCCACCTCTCTTCCTGCTGCCCCCTGATGACCAGGTTCCCTATTTTTCTCTTTCAGTCATGGTGTGGGTCACTGGCCCACTGCCTTAACTGCTCCCAAAGCTCATAAATTTTAAAGAACTTTCTGAGACAGCTCCTGCAGCAGTCTCCCGCTGCTCAGACTGATGCTCTTTCTTCTGACCCAGCCTGTCTGTGGCTTTAATTATTTCCCCTTCAGGTACGTGCCAGCCACAGGCTTCTGAAATTGAAAAAGCAGTCCAGGTTGTGATCTTCATCGCACATCAGTGGAGCTGATTCCAAGTGCGTGGGAAGGGGACCGAGACTTTAAATACCTCTACGTGGTGTTATGAGTTGAGTTTTTCATGCAGGAACCAGGAGGGGTTGCTGGCTGTGACTGCTCCTTCCTTTCCCAGGGCTGGGTGGTCTTGCAGGGCTCTCGGAGTCCTGGAGCCTGCTGTGCAGGGCAGCGCCGGTCCTCATCCTGCTCTGCCTGTGCTGCGTGGTCTTGGACAAATAACCCAGAGATGCTTTCAGACAGGTTTCTATGGTGCTTCTGTGCACCTGGACTACAGCCCCTTAATTCAAGAAAGAAATGAGTGCACCAGCATTGCAGGCATCTCTGTTAACCAGACCTTGATAGGGTCAGAAGAGACAAGTAGGAAGGAGACTCCAGCACCTGCCGTGGATTTATCTCATTAGACTTTGCACACTTAAATGTTGGACACCTACACTTGTTAGGTAGTGAAGGGAGTATGGGATCATCTTCTCAAAGTACCTCTCACTGCTGATCCAGACCTTCTAGGTCCCTTGAATGAGGGGAAAGAGGTAGCTGGGGTGGGATGCCTTCTGCCCATGCTTACGGCCCAGAGCAGCTCAGGTGCAGGACCAGCCTGTTGGGTGGTGAAAGGCAGCTAAGAGCCCTGAACCTAGAGGCTGCTGAACTTAAGAGAAACTAACACTGCTGGTTGCTTTGCATGGGCTGCAAAGATACAGGTGGGCATATAGTGTCTACAGCGGAGAAACCTGCGCATTGACAGAGGTCTGCAAGATCTCAAGGGGTGGTAAATGCTGCTTCCTTTCTCTGTTTTTTTCACACTATATCCCATGGCAGGATTACAAGGCCAGAATTTATCCCATAAACCATGCCAGGGTAATTGAGTTTCTGTAGTGTATCTCTGTTCTTAGCTTGGGAAATAATTATAGTATTTAAACCTGCCATCTGCAGCTAAGGCGGTAACCAACCTGGAGCCCAAGTGTGTATGCTTCTATAGGAAGTCAACAGTCATGTGTGAATATGCCTCCTCTCTTCATTTATCCCTCCCAGCTGTGCTATTTTATATGTTAAAAATATTCTTCCATTCATTTAATCTTATTCTGGAAGACACTGAAGCATTTCTAAGAGGGCACTTAATTTCATTAGCTTTTCTGAAAACAAAAGCACAGCATGAACACCTAAGTAGAAAAATTAAATTACTAGATGCAAGTCAGAGGAGGGAAATGCCCTGATACCAGCTTTACAGACTGCAGACTCTTTATAAATTCATCACTGCGGTAACTAAAATTATAGTCACAATCCCAGTGACCAAAACTTTGTGCAAGGAGGAGCAAGACAGGGTGACTTACTGCTGTGGTGCTTTATGTGCGTCAGGAGAACAAGGCTATGTCTGAAATGAAAAAAAGCTGTGAAAGCAGTCTCATATGGTCCTCTTCTATTAATCAAATAGTTTCACTGTAGTATTGAACACTATTCCTCTCTGAGGTATGTTTTGTCTCCTTTTAGCTAGAACAGTCTCTGAAAGCCATGGCTACCCAGGTGTTTTCTTCTCCAGTAGCTGAAAACCCTGATATTAATTTATTTGGTTCTGAATAGAACCAAAACAATTGAATGCTATTTCTCCTCTGAATAATGCTAATAATCAGCTAGATACATGCAAATTTCAGGAAACCTCACATAAAATTTGTAAATTTAGATATTATGCATATTTTAAAGATGTATTGTTTTGCCTTAGCCAGTGCAAGTTCATCATCAAGATATTGCAATTTAAAGAAAAATAAGTTATTTTTTAATCCACTCATCAATAGTAGTGTACATCCACAATAACTTAGCAGAAATCAAAATAATTCCTCTGACATTACGTCAGTTACAAGAAATAAAAATCTTACCCAATAAACTTTATAAATTAAAGTGCTCATTGTTATTTATACCTCTACTTTCAACATGATTGCTTGAATTTCATCCCCAAAATGCTGACATTCAACAGCTGATCAAGCAAAATGTGTTTACACAAGCAGAGTGGGTTCTTGGATGGGTAACATAAGATTTAGAATTAAAGAATCATAGAATGGTTAGAGTCGGAAGGGACCTTAAAGATCATCGAGTTCCAACCCCCCTGCCATGGGCAAAGCGACCTCCCACCAGACCAGGTTGCTCAAAGCCCCATCCATTCTGGCCTTGAACACTTTGAAGGATGGGGCATCCACAGCTTCTCTGGGCAACCTGTTCCCGTGCCTCACCACCCTCAGAGTCAAGAATTTCCTCCTAATATCTAATCTTTATTATTTGCATGTAAATAGAGGATATCACAGGTAAAGTGTCTCTGGTTACTGCAGGAGATTGGGAGTAAAATAGCCTGGTTTGTAGTCTTGCTTCTACCATTGCCAGTCCTGTAAAGCTCTGGTTGCTCTCAACGTGTCCCAAAACCAAAGCTGTGGTCATTCAGCTTATTGCATGGTAATACGAGAAGTGACAGTGGATGTTGCAATTAAAAGGTTGCTTCTCAGTGCTAATGAGAAACTGGCAGTCCTAGACTTGATAAGGGCTGAGAAAGCAGCAAGGTGCAGCCTGGTACCAGTCCTGAGCACCTTCATACCATTTCAGAGTGGAGGAAAGCTACGGCCAGGGCTGAGTATGGCCAAACACGAAGCAGACATGGGCACTGCTGGCAAGGCCAGCCTGTGCAAGACGAGATGAGATTGCCTGACCCCCAAATGCTACCACTATACAGATAATAGTAAATAATAGTATTTCCAATCTCAGGTGACACTCTGTAGGCAGAGAGGGACAGAAGATATATAAAAGTAATAAGCACTATATTGGCTCTAGGCTTTTGTCAGTATTTTCAAGTTTGGAGCCAATATAAAGCCTGATTGTACGATTGTTCAATGTTATTTTACTTAAAAGCTAAGCAGGATGGGAGCTGATGATAAAATTACTAGTTATATGTGCATTCACTCAGCTGTGAATTTAAAGGGAGTTTAACGGATAAATCCCCATCCACTCAAACCAAACCAAAGGAACGATATTTGATTCTTCTCTAATTGCCCAAGTTCCATATTCCAGTGAAAAATTTCACGCAAAAACATTGGATTTTTGTCATTCTTTGGGTCTTCTGGGTTGGAGTTATTGTCACTTTTGATTACCAAAAATGTTAATAATGAGAGAGTCATCAGCAATGACAATGGGACAGCAGTGGTTAAACACAGACTGGTGATAGAGTTTCATCTCTTACAATATGAAGTCTAATTAGCGTTAATATATTCTCTGAGCTAAATTGCACCCAGTGTTTTGCATACGGAAGTACAGGAAAATATAATTTAATAGCTTCATAGATCAAAGCGCTCTGTGTAAGACCTGGGTACCAGCTACACGCAGAAGCAGCAGCTCCGGTCAGGGTTTGCGGCCCCTTTTCCAAGTGAACACCATGATGGCACGTGGGAGGTGAAGAGAGGTGGGGGGACTGGGAGGGCAGTGGGGGGACCGAGGGATGCAGAGGTGAACCCCAGATGCTTTATGGATCTGCACTTTTTAAGGAGCAGAGATGTCTGAGCACAGACATCTCACACAGATTATTTCTACCTTTGACAGAAATGAGCGAGCCAAAAAGACTCTGCTTGAGGTTGGTGTTAGAGAAACTTTGCTCAGCATATATAATAAAAGTAAAGGATATGCTGTGATAGTCTTCATATTATCCTTATTTTATATGCATTCTAGATGTCAGAAAACAATAATCTTATCTGTTTGTTGCAATGAGTTTAAGGTACACCACATAATTAATATAATACAATGCTTGTGAAATGTTTTGCAAATGTAAAGTGCAAGTGCTAAGGGCTGTTATTGTAATGGATGTCTTATTTTTTTCCACAAAGGACATATAGCAGACAGTTACAAAGCAGTATTATGAAAGACAAGGAGCACTTAGTAATTTGATGGTAACAAATAAATAATGTATAGCCATTGTTGGAAGCTTTTGCTTCTTTGGTTAGTGTTATTAATTCCTTAATTTATTACTTCTTTATCCCAAGACTCATATGGCTCTTTGCAGGCCTGAGTGAGATGGGTTACAGCAGAGGGAGGTGGAGAGAAGGTGGAAGAGGAGGCTGAAGAGCAGCAACACAGGTATGAATATTTGCTTAGTTAAAGAGGAACATGTCAGCCCATTGCATCCATTTTTAGGGTTTTCCGTGTACTGTTTGGTCACTGTACTTGGGAATAAAACACAATACCAGATCAGCCCCGGTGCAGCAGGATTGGGGTTTCAGGAGGAGGAAAAGGTGGGTGAGGACCCAGGTGTGGGCATGGGAGTTTCCCATAAATCCTTTTAGGATGCGTTGGCAGGAAAAGGGGGGGGAGGGGGGGGGGCAGCCATGATTTAGAAGTCTGAGATTCCTATGTAAAATACAGGGAAACCTGTATTTTTTCAGGTTTCCACCTGAGTGGAAACCATAATTTTGGTGCTGCAGAGTTCTTTAGACATTCATTTTTATAAAGGAACAAACTCTTCCCCCATTAGATCAGCTAGGTGAATTTCAAGACTTTTTAAACCATATCCTTCTTCGCAGTCCCTTATTAGTGAAACTTTCTCTTTTTTTATTTATTTTAATTTTAGTTTGCTTATTTGTTTTTGTTCTTTAGGAAATTATTCTGGCACAAAGTTAGTCCTTACTCTTCTTGCTTTTTAGTCATCAACCCATCTGCATGGCTTGGCAGTGAAGTTACTTCCCTGTAATCCGAGGCTGTTTGCAAAGCCCTCCTGAGCGTTGCTCTGCATCCCTCAGCCAGGGAGACGCATTTCCTAAAGATTCATTTTACTTCTGATAAAACCCCAAAGACCCGCTCTGCACTCTTTAATCAATAACACACTCTCTGATTTACCAAGCATGGCAAATCCAGCTGAAGGGTGAGTTGCTGCTGCTATTTCAGTTTAGGAATCGGGCTATCTGTCTTGGACTTGGCGGTTGTCAGCTCATCCAAAGCCATGCTTTTGAGAGTGATCAATTGTTTTTTCCACCTTTTGCATCATAGTTTCTGCTTCTGCTGTTGCCTGCTTTTGCAGCACTATGCCCCAGCACAAGGCTACGAAGAGAGGGAGGTTTTTTTGTGCATAGGGCTTCTCACCTGCATCTCAAGATGCTCTGCGCTGCTGTGGTGGAGGCCAGCACCTTCCCCGTGCCATGGCCGTGCTTGGAAATCACCGTGAAAGTGGCCATAAATTATATTTCCTAGGAGATGGAAGAAGCTAGTGTCATCTTAATGGATGTGTAGAGGTATATTTGTCATCAAGGAAAAGTTATGTGCTGGCAGTGAGGAGGGGAGTGGCTTTCACGCCTGGAGCAGAGGGAGCACTGCCAGAGGGTCACCTTTCTGGGAAAACTGTCCTCAGTGTGACCTCAAGACACAAGGAATTACTCGCAGAAACCAGAGGACATCTCGCAGACCAGTAACATTGTGCTTAACATTTGAGGGTCAGTCAGAATTGCTGGCAAACTCAGGTAGCCGGCAACTAAAAGTCAAGCTAAAATCTGTTAAGGGGAAATATGAAGATATTTCTTCCAATTGTTTGGGAACTAACATGGTTCAACTGAGTTTTAAATCCTTCTAGAGGGTGACTGCCTTCGGAAGTGAACCTTTCCCTTTCTTCCCAATGGTCTTTTTGTTCTGCTGTGAAAACCAAAGTATTTTAATTTAAGGCTGTGTGGGGACCTTTAGATCAACCTAGTTGAGTCAGATGTTCATGCTTTAAAAATTTTAAAATTTTCCTGTTCTTAAAACTGATAAATTATTAATTATCTGATAGGAGGAAATCTGTTGTTAAATAATCCTCAGGCACAAGTTTACAATGCTTTTAAATTCAAAGAGAAACTATTTCTTCCGTCATTTCCCAGGGCTTGTAATCTACGTTCCACTAATTAACACAGTTTGAATTATACATTAGCTCTTATTCTTGTTGCTATATAGCACACTGACTGATCTGCACTTTAGCTTTTTCCCTTTTAGCTGTCAGCCCCTGCGAATCAGGCTGAGGTTTTTACGTGGTACCGCTATGGTCCAGCTGGGGTGATAACCCCTCTGTCTTAACTGTCTTCAGCTCCATTTGAACAACTGGAGCAAGAGCAATGTTTTTGTGTCTGGGACTTGTTCTCCTTTTTTCCCTCTGTTTTCTGTTTTGTTTTGTTTTGTTTTGTTTTGTTTTGTTTTGTTTTGTTTTGTTTTTCTCTTAGGCTAAAAAGCATCCTGTTAGTAGTAGAGCTCTTGGGGTAGGATGATTTGTGCCGTTCTCTGGATGTAGTTAAGGAAAACTTCAAGTCAGAGCTGAAAAGAGTCTCATAAATCTGATAAACATAGATCGGAGAAGGGAATTAGCAAAGGGGCAGAGCGATGACTGTGCCCAGGATGCAGGTGCCAGCTGAGCCAGCAGCAATCGATTCCAGAGTTTTAATGGTCTCATCACCTTTTCGAGCGCCCACGGATATTCCACATCTCTTGCAGATCTTTCACACCTCCACATATTCTACGTGTCTTGCAGCTAACACTGTCTACCCCCAGCAGTACCCTCCAGAAATGAAACCACAGCGGCAGCAGATTGTGTGTCAAAGGTATGTGGTAAATCTTAGCCCTGCAGACAGGCATCAAAAAACCTGACAAATATTAACCAAGGTTTCAGAAGAGATTAAAGCTGTTTGATCTTTTTTCTGCTGCTTTACAGTCTGTCTTATATTTGGAGCATTGCAACGTTTCCCCTTCACAAAAAAAAAAAAAACAAAACAAACCATATTAGTATAATAACATCTGATTTATAAATACTAGTATTTTTTGGCTTGAGGGTACATATATCACATATACATCATGTTTGCACACGTGTAATGCTTGGAGACCATGAATGTATATGCATATGTGAATGTACCATTCCAGACCATACTAACATATTTTGTTGCTTTCTTAAAAAAAAAAATAAATCCAGATACTATTTATTTGTAACCAGAAAAAGAGGTTCCATATGGAGATGCTTTCCACGGCTACATTTGTATGTACATGCATACACATAGCGAATGAATATTTGTGAATTGGTAAAGTATTCTTAGGCTTGAATGATGTGAAACAGACTGATTTTGGCTTTTACTTATTTGTTAAAATTTGTATTCTTTCATATTTTCTGCTGACTACCAGGGTTTTTTACTGTCTTTTAAATCTAAAAATGGAGCCTCTGCCAGTGTTTTCAGTCAACTGAATATGGAAAAGAGATATTACATTTGCTGAAATCCAAAGTATTTTGATAATGTATATCGTACATCTTCTTAATGGTGACAGAGGAAATTGTGCCAACAACTTCAACTAGTGTAAGATTTTCTCCAGACCTTCAGTAACTTTTCTTCTCTGAATTCCTTGTAGCCCCAGTACAGAGCAGGAGGCAAGTGCTCTAACAGTTTTTTTTGTGCATGTTCTGGCAAATCTTCTCATCTGAAGCCCTCTTCTGAGCAGAACCCTTTTATAATGTTCTCTCTTCTCTTGAATATAACAATTTCAGATTATTTTCTTTTCAAACACTTTTTGTCCCCTCTTCTAGTCCTTATCAACAGATATCATCAGCATGGTTTGGGTTCTTTAATTTTAAAGGTCATTACACGTGATATTAAAAGGTCTAGACTCAACATAGGTAAGTGCAAAATCTCAGTATGTATTTGTGGTACAAAGGTGTAGCCCAGATAAAAATGCAGGTGAGAACACCATATCAGTTCTTTGCCAGTCTAGGTTCTAAAGTGTCAGTGATTTTGTGTCACAACAGGACGGATACTGAATCAATGGCTGCCTCTTAAAACTTCAGTTTGGGTCTGTACCAGCAAGCTAAACAGTCACCTCAATCTACATGGCTTCTTGCCCTGTGGATTCTCCAACATCTGATAATGTGATTGAGCTCACCCGACAGGCTTTCCCTCAACCCATTAACTAATTCAAATCTGTTCCCTCCACCACCTTGCCAATTTGCATGAAATTAATGGGATTTAGTAACATTGAGATTTTTTTCACTGAAATTGGCCAACGTTGAAAAGATATAAAGAGGCAGGAAATTATACACAGATGAGATTGTGTCAGCTCTGCTTCCATAGGAAACCAGGCATGTAATCTGTAAATTTCGCTTTCTTGTAATATAAGAGCCATTGCTGCTATAGCTCTTGATAAGAAAATCATATCTCCTTTTCTTTTACTACTTGCCTCCACTTATTAGAGGGTTAATGGAGTTTCTGTCATGGCCAAGGAGTCTAAATACATAGGCTTCTGCAGGACTGAGGTCTTGTCCTTGAAATGAAAATACATATAGGATATATTTCTTCCCTGAAGAACCAGGTTTATCTTGATCAGCCCAACCCCACCATCACTGTAAAAACCAGTGTCCCTTACTCTTGTGAATATTGCGTTGAACAATTGGGCTTTATTTTTTCTCATGTCCTTGTAAAGCCATTCCAGACCTCAAAATATCAGTCCTATTTCTGGATCAGACACGTCTTTCTTCCCAAATGCTATTTTGAAGAAAACTGCGTCTGGCCATGAACCTTTTCCTTTTGGGATGTGATGAAGGGCTGTGACGTGGGACCTGGTTCTGCATTTGTCATGAAAGAAAAAGCAGCTCAGAATCAGCTAGGTTGTCACTGTGCACGAATACCTGAAGTCACCTACACCTCCAACATATCGGTATAAACCACAATGACTGGTATGCAACAGGACCTTTTTGGTGGAAAACATAGCTTTAAGAGGTTGTAAGTATTAAAGAACACTTTTGTCTACAACAGGAATATTTCCCTTCCAGATAATGGGGAAAACATTTAGAAAAGTTTTATCTGCATACAGGTAAAAAATTGTCTGTTTCAAAAAAACGTCCAGTTCATCAGTGAAAAGGGATCAATAATTCATCAGCTAACTGATGTAAGTCAGTGTCAATTAATGCTTTTCAGTAGCAACAAGATAGTCCCTGTATCACCAACAGCACAGATCACTTCAGAGTTGTTGTGAATTCATCCAGTTCTTAAACCATCAGTTTTGTTTATTTGTTTTAATTGGATAAGATATTTCTTCACAATGTCACAAATCTCACCCACTTTTTTTCATCTTGATTTGTTCCTAACAGTTCAGATTTTGGCAATCTTTTGAACGCCTTTGTACTGACACTACCTACCAAAGCATTTCTGCTTCTCAGGCATCTGCATCTTGTGTCTGCTGGATCTGTATGTGCAAAGAACTGAGATTCAGAAGGTAAATTAATAATTAGTTACTCTAATAAGGCTTAGCATAAAAACAAGGAATCGATGAAATATAGCTCTGGTTTTGCACCACAGTTTATGTAGAATTTGATCTGGGATTAAATTGCAGAATACAAGAAAATTAATATTATCTATATTAAAAGTGGAATATCATTATTTAGGGACTAACTAATATGTGTCGTTGTTTTCATTCACTAAGAGAAAAAAATCCACCATTTCTGCTGCTCTTTCTGTTGGTATTACCATGACAAATTGTGCATATCATACTTTGCACCTACTATTCTTTTTAAATTTACTCTAGCACCTAAAGACTTTCAGTTGAGAAAATCAGCTGTATATCTGAAAAACACATGCTTGCACTGACTCCATGGTGCAATAATACAAAACCCAAATGGTGTTTCAGCTTCAGAGTCACTCTGTGTGCAAGGTACCACCATGTGTGCAGAACATTACAGTTAGTTTTTATATGCATATATGTTTCTAAATCAATATCACATACAACATAATTTCAAGTTTTTTTCTACTTTATGCATGCAATTGCTTATTTTATAACAGCCATCATTGTAATCAAATAATACTCTCAGTTTTAAGGCTAGTATGTTCGTATATTATGTCAAAAGCTGACTTATTTATATACCATGTCGAATTAATTCTCACAGTGGGGTTCCCTTTAGATAATGGATTCACTTCAGAGACAGGAAAAGGCATAATTATAGCTTCTCCCACGCTGTCTCGTATATGGAGAGTGAAAATGAAATCTGGAGTAAGGACATTATGAGCAAGAAGACATATATCTGCTATGATAACAGTTACTAAGCAATATTATTCTTTCCTTTTGTAAAACACTAATTCCTGCAAGTATTTTCCTGTTGTGGGTCAAAGAATAATCTCTAGTTAATTAGAGTCCCCTGTTAATTACTTGATATTTATTTGTTACTACCAGAGTGTTTTTTTTTTCTCTCTAACATCAAGCAGATTTTTGTGTTTTGATTCCCTGTATCAGCTGGAGCTAATTCAGATAATGTTATAGATGCATCTCCCAACATCTACTCCCGTTCAGTGAAACTTGCGTCATCCTTTCTATTTTCCATAATCAAAAATCCTGTTCCCAAATAACTAATTACAGGAGGTGCTGCATGAAGAGAATATCCTGATCAAGTATTTGCTGATGGTTCCATTTGACATCAAACAGTCCATGGTCTGGGTCATAACATTACAAAAAACCCTTTATCACCTCCATTTCTTTGAATGTTACTGTTACTTTTGAGTGCCTCGTTTCTAAAAAAACATGAGTGAGCTCAATTTGCCTAAAACAGAAAATGGGGATACAACCCTTTTACGACACAAATTATCTTTGCAATGCAGAGCACCAGAGCAAGAGCTGATCCCCTATGTCAAATTATTTTACATAAAATATTTGTTTGCAAAAATATTTTGTTGCAAACATATACTTTTTGCAAGAAAACATCCAAATGTGTCTCTTTAGCATGTGGGTCCCCCCACAGGTGACTGAGAATTTCTGTTTCTTCACCTCCTTATGACTTTGATGGAAACACTATTTGTCACATTCACCGAGGTGGCTCTGATTTTCAGAAGGCTTCAGGGACTTGCACATTTCCAGTCCTTCACATTTTTAATGAGAAATCTTTTCAACAAAGATCTGATGGTGCAGATCACACTTTCTACTGTGACGACCGAGGACAGAAAAGGATATGAAACTTGTTCTACTTCATGTATTAACTGTCAGTTTTTCTGTAAAATGTGTTCCCTGGTCCAATTTCACTTTGACAGACCGACTCCCATGGACTTGTTTTACCGATACAGAAACCATGTAAGGCAACTTCTTTTTGCACGGAAAAATGAGTCTACCGTAACCAACATTTACAATACTGGATTACATTTCTAAGGAAAAATAAGCCTGTCTGCAGTAAGTAAGGTTTTCCGTGTCCAGACTTTTCTCACACTTCAGCAAGGAAGATATCATCTGTGTCATATTTAACTTATCATCACCCAAGTTGGCTCTGTCAGTCACAGTGGTTAACCATGCAATGCAGGTGAATCCTATAGAGCTGATGGAAATTATACAAAAAACTAGTACTTTGGATTATAGATGTTTTGAACTTCTGTGTATTTTCTTAAAATAAATATGGCTTTAATTTATCCAAATAATTATTAGTGTGCTTTCTGTTACAAGAGGCTTCCTTTACCCAGAACTAAGCTGGGTTGCAAGTGGTTTGAGGTCCTATTAAACCAAGTGGCAGAGCAGACTGTGCTCTATTATTTGATGAAGTGCAAAAAAAAGAGCATTCTCGTCCCTGCTTTAGGATTAATTAGTAAATACATTATATTATTTCCACAGTATTTTTTGTCATCCAAATATAATTAAAAACATTCTATTTGCAAGAAGCTCTCTAGCCCTCTCCAGTCCTAATTACCCAGAGAGAGTATTCACACTGCACATTCAATTTTATCTACACCTGGACATTTGTTTGCCTTGTCCTATTTTTGCAGCTGGGATTTTTGCCTTCATTCTAGTTGCATATGACCTGAGAAAAATCCTCTTCCTTTTCTTCTTTCATTTTTCTAAAATACATGCAAAAATTTGTATTGACCTAGGGTTGGACTAGATGATCTCTGAAGGTCTCTTCCAATCCTTGTCATAACATGAGTGAAACTATGGAACAGGTTGCCCAGAGAAGTTGTGGATGCCCCATCCCTGGAAGTGTTCAAGGCCAGGCTGGATGGGGCTTTGAGCAACCTGGTCTAGTGGGAGGTGTCCCTGCTCATGTCAGGGGGGTTGGAACTAGATGATCTTTAAGGTCCCTTCCAACCTAAACCTTTCTATGTTCTCTGATTCTGTGTGATTCTGTGAGCTACACTTTCTGCTCATTGCTGTTATTCATTGTTTATTCTCTTCATTTGAGTTTCCATGCAAGTTCCGTGTCTATGTTTTTTATTTGGGTTCTTTGGATCACAAGAATCACAAAGGACATACCTGGGCCACCCACCCCCTTCTCTGTTTCTGATTTCCCCTTGCCACAGTGCAGTGTTTGGGAAGACCAAATAGATTATAAGGGCTTGTTTTTGTTAATTGTGCCCAGTTGTGAAGGCTGGTTTCCTGCGGTCATTTAGATTATGAAAAGCCAGCACATACCCTTCTTCTCTCTTCCTGTTGCTTCGTTCTTGATGTGTTGGACATCATTGTACCAATATAGTAGCACAGCACTACGTTAAATTTGTGTCAGTTAGTTATCGAGGCATTTTGTTATAGCTAATATTTTTTTCCCCTAGTTTTTCGATGTACATGGCAGCAAGACTATGTAAGGTATATGGTATATTGAAGCTTGCAGCAGGACTCCTCTTGCAACCTTTTAAGCTCTCAAAGGTGATAATCATTCTTATTAGCTCCTGCAACTCAAAAATTAGTGGGTTTATATCTCAAATAAGTCCAATCAATTAGTATTCATTAATATTCAACATTAGCATTACACACCCCTACATTACCAAAAGGGGGATTGTTCTTGCAGCACTCACATCCTCACTTTTTCCAAAACCAGATCTCAAAATTGCTCATGTTTATATGCCACTTGCTTATGGCACTTGAAACATTTAATTGCACTGCTGCTGTTCTCTCTCTCCCCTTGCCTTGATTGGATGGCTTTATGTCAGGTGCTGATAAGCTTTCAGAGGCGGTTGTACTAACTGTACCTAGCACATAGGCTGTGCTTCATTGGCCTCAGCAGAACATGTGTCTCATATATGCTTACGTGCAAACCCAGAAATTCCAGTAGTTACCTGCTAGCTACTTTCCATACCACAGCCTAGTATGAATAGAAAACATTCTGGGAGTTAGTTCACCATTAGGTAACTTACCCTGTGTGCAGAGCGGTCTGGACGTGTACTGTACTAGATGACTGAAGAATGAAATTTGGCCCACGCTTGTCATGTTCTTCCCTACCCAAGTCAGGTGGACTCCACCTAATCATACTTAGACAACTCTTGCTCTTGCCATCCCTTCCATGGCCTAGGAGTGGATGAGAATCTTTCTTATTCAATGCCCTTTAAAGAAATGTAGAAAAACACTTCTTGAGGATGGTCCAAGGATGCTGATTCTCAGTACAGTGAGTTGACATCCCTTCTGCTTGACATTTCTATAACTCTACCGAAATGTTAATTCCTGGAATAGGTACACCAAAACCTGCATTTAAATAAATTTGTTATCCCGTTCTCCTCAAGAGGTAGGTTTCTGTGTATTCTTACTGTTGTGATTAACAACAGGAGAAAAACACATAAAATAAATGAATTCCCTCATCTTTATCTATTATCCATTAAGATATAGGATCCATTTTGTCTCCATTAAGATACCAGTAATTTTAGTAGGGTAAATCAAAAGGGACTCAATTTCTGAAATGGGGTTTCAATAGTTGCAATAGAAGAGATTGGAATGAGAATAATTTTACCTTCAGGATTAAAAAAAAAAAAAAAAAAAGCAGCTTTTTTTTGTTCCTTAGATAACAGAGTAACAAAACCTCTGATGTGCTGATGTGTTAAAACCAGACTGTGTTTAGACTAAAGTGCTGAGATAACGTCATTTCTGACAACTGATAAGACAGAAGAGTCGAGCTGTTTTGACTCCTAATGCCTGACATTTACTGGTGGGTAAAGAGAGGTGACGTTACGGCCCATAATGATGATGTGATGTACATGTAAACTAAACAGTGGTTAACTAACAGAATAGGGTATCACGGTGTGTAGCACTGGATTTGTATCATACTAGGGGTTAATTGCTACATGAGTTAGATAACTCAGAGATTGCTGTGTGATATATCACAGCCAACAAGATTGTTTGATTTCCAATTTGGTGGTAAAGAAAGTTATTGTGCTAACAAAGAAGTATCTCCTTTCTCAAGGTTTAAGTTTAAAATCACAACTATTTTACAGCTGCTATAGATTTTTATCAGTTGGGGCATAGCCTTTTTATTTTAATTGTATTGGAAAAAAAAATTTTCACCTAAAAGTTGTTTTTACAGACATCATATATTTATTGTTCGTACTATCTATTTATCAGTAACAATCTCCTTTTTGCCCAAAACATGGTTTCAAGCCAAGAAGGTATGTTCAAGTAATTTTCCACTTTCGTGAGTAACATAAATGATCAAATACCAATATATAATACAAGCTTTTGTGTAGGCTATTAGGTTATGTTTCTCTGAAATTACTTTAAAAACAGGCCATGTGAGACCAATTACCCTGACAAAATCAGGTGCTGTTCTCAAAGGATGAGCATGCTCCTCAATTTATCTTTAACATTTTCATGTCCTTCCATGTAAATAAAGGAAAGCACTTTATGCCCTTCTGGTTGAAAAGCAGGGTAGAAGCTAATCTTTTTTTCTAGTATAGTTATTGGAAGATGAAGTGATCAATTGGTGAATGAGAATTCAGAACAAATTAATTGAAAGTCATGCTTTATGTAGGTACATAGCTCACTGGTAGGTAGTAACCAAAATATGATGAGCTATGAGAAAAAACAGATTACGCAGATTTTGAGTCATATCCTGCACTGTGACTCTGGTGTTGCAGTTTAGCCAGATAATACTTTTTGCATCCCAATATGCAGAAAAGCCCACAAGGTGATGGTGAAGACAAGTAAATTGTCATTCTCCTGTATATTATTAGGGCGTACATATGCATCCAAACCTCTGTCCTTCATTGGCACATGAAAGGACAGACAACCAAGCTGTCTGGATTCAACGCTACACAGTATATAGAAGATACTCAGGGCAAATTTAGTTAGAAGAACTCACCACAAAAACAGGTGATTTCATGGCCAGTAAGCTGTTTTTAATTTAATTCATTTTAAAGTATCCATATCTACAGTTAAATGTATCTTCTATCAAAGCAAGAGGTAGATTGCAGATGCTCAGGTATTTCTGGAAACTTGAGAGCCAACAACTGTTAGTGATGAGCAAAGAAGAAATTAGCCCTGTATAGTAGGATGTCTAACAGCAAAGATAGACAGCTCTGGCCACCAGAGCTGGTCAGTAGCTGTAGAAGGACATGAAGAAAGGATCTGGATCCCTGACACTGGGTGGGTTAGGAATGCACAGTGTAACAGAAGTGGGAGAAAGGCTCCTTGAACAGAGGAGAAATCTGTTCCCTTTTGTTTCTCATCTCTGCTAATCAGGTAAGAGAGTGATAAAAGCATAACGGCTGGGTTAGGATGTGCTTAGCCTGAATGATGTGGTCTGATAAGCCATTTGGGAACTGGGGTAGTGCATTACATACTCATAAGTTCACTGGGACCCCAATCATTTTTTTACTGTGTAAATGCTGTAATATAAATTTATGTTTAAGCAGTGCAATGAGGTTCCCCAAATGCACTGTGGAATATATGACCACAGAGAAATAAATATTTAAATGACATCATCGGTGTTGTAAAAGAATAGGTGACTGGAGTGATTCTTTGGCACTCTCCCAAAGATGATACCTTTAAAATCTGATAGATATATTGCCTTACTAGGTCCAGAAAGCTGCAAATTGGACAGGGATGACAAGCTGCTGCCTAGGTTTTGCTTTATAAAAGTATTGTTTCAAAGGTCAGTGATCAAGAGCGCTACCTTTATCTCCTGACTTTTTGTGGTACATTCAGATCTAACAGCCAGAACTTGAGGCCTTGCAAAACAAACATGACAATTGGCTTCCATAATCGCAGTATAGTCTGAGGGAGACAAGCAAAGTGCTCTGGGCTTTAATTATTTGAAAATTCCTAAAGTCTTTTTTTTTCCTACCTGTTTCGCAGCTTTTTTTCTTATACCTGTTAAACTCCACGAGTATGAATTGCAATCATGGTTATTTTTATAGCAATCACACAGTTCTTAATCTCTAGCACATGACAAAGGACGCTGCACAGAGAGCAGGGTAAAATAAATGTGCCTAATCAGTTACCAATTATCTAATTAGCAAAGGTAAAAATGGGTGGAAATTTAGAGAATCCAGGGGCAGTTGGCATTTACCTATGGACATTTATTTGCAAAAGTAGATCATGTTGCACGTTCCTTGGCAAGATTAACGTCCTTCTGCACTCTCAGATTAAATGATCCATTTCAGACAAGAGCAAAGCAAAGGCGGACAGAAAGCAGCTGGTGTATCACCACGTGTGAGGCTCTCCTTTACCTGTCAGCACCTGAAAACCAGGGAACCACCTCGGTGGTGCCAATGGAGAGAGGCAACGCTCATCAGCATTTCAAGTCTTCCCACCCTCAGCCAAACTGACAAACCAGCTTTTGGTGACACTTGACTCTCTCCCCTGACTTGAGGAAGCCCAGACAGCTATCTTTACTAGCAACAACCTTTTAGAGAGCTCAGTTAAGTGGGGAAAAAGCCCACTTAAATCTTTTTGGACAAGTCAAGGTGGGTGAGTGAAATCCTATTATGTATATGTCTATGGCTTTTGTGTTTACAAGACTATTTGCTACTCTCTTGATCTTTAATTTATCTACCTATATCTGACATATGCTGAAAACCATCATTTTGCACCTACACATAGGTAGATAAAAAGCTATTAAGCATTACTCAGTCAACAGTGAGCCTGCTGACAGGCAGCCACTCTGAGAGCTGATTTAGCACAGCCAAAAAGTCTTTGAGCTTCCTTCACAGTGTGGCTGAACATCCATGTCCTTGTCGTAATCGGGAAGAAGAAGGAGGACAACAACAAAATGGAGATCAACTGAACACCTTAAATATTCACCTATCTAGATTGTTTCTTACATGGAAAGGTCTCAGTGAAACAAATGAGGTGGAAAGCAATTTTGACACATTTTAGAAGGACTATGGAAATCACCCTAAAAGCCCAGAGAAGTCAATAGATATTGACTTAGATTATTACAATGTTAAATCAGTATCTGATATCCATGCATTGATGTTTTTAAGTAATATGCATAGATGATTTGTGTTCTTTCCTGAATATTCAATTCATACTGCAGCAGAACTTAAAGGCTCTGAATGGGACAGGACTCATTGTATGGGTAATTATAAGCTGTTTAAAAAGGTGTAAAAAGACTATAATTTTCTAATGCTTTTTCAAGGACATTTTTCTGTGTGTTTATCCTAACAGTATTTTGTCTCTCTTTAACAGAAAGTGGCTGGAAACACATTTATAATCAAATTTGTCCAGTGCAGTTGTTAAATCCCTTGAAATAGCCTCCTTTCTTTGCTTGCCCTGTTCCCCCAGTTTCCAGAAACAGAATAGTCGTCCTTTCTTGCATAAAGAAAGTAATGATTCGTAGAGACTTTCAGAGAAAATATTACTGATCCCAAATAATTTCAGACAATAGTTCATGTGTTCAAACACTTAAAATAGGCAGTTGCTCCCTGTCCCGCCTCCGCCCCACCCCCCCCCCCAGTAAATGAATCTGCCAGAATTACTGGGTGAGGGTCTCAAAGTTCCCAGATTTGGAACTTCTCATTTCAAAGGCTGGTTCTCGCACCAAAAACTAAAGCAATAAAAAATGCAGGAAACATTTCAAAGCTTTTGGTTTCCTTTTTATACTGGGTTTTCGCATTTGGAAGGAGAGGTGGGAATATGTGTTTGTGTTTCTGTGCTTCATATTTCATTATTTGCCTCTGGAATTATTTGAAGATGTGACCTTTTCCCTATGATTTTGCAATAGAGCAGGTATTTACAGCTCTTTACGTGTTTTGAAATTGCAGTGGAGGTTAAAAAAACAGATAGACAACTTCCCCCAAAAGTAAGGAAAATAAGGAAAGTAATGAACCACTCCCTAAGAAAAAGAATAATATGAGATAAAGAAGCCAAGATAGGAAAATAATTGAGAGAAAGAAGCCAAGATAGGTAAATAATTGTGGTGCTCAGTACTGCCAGTGTTTTGCTGCAGGAAGGTACTGCTTCTTTATGTACAGACTCAGGAGTGCTTTGAGCGCACAGTGGTGAGGATGCTGCTCTCCTCGTGTCTGAGAAATGAATAATTGCTGTTCCTGCCTTCCCTGAGCATTTTTGTCTTCTTTAAAGTTGCCCTTCCCCTGGAGCCTGGCTGAAGTCAGGACGTGTTTGCGCTTGAAAATCCCAGAGTGTGGTGTTTGACTAAGTTTTCTCTTAAGAAGTGACTCTCACCACTTTGTGGTCTTTGTTCCTCCTCAGTTAAACACCAACTGGTTTGCCATTTGCGAGCTGTGATGACCTGCAGAAGCTGTTTTCCAGCTCTGAGAGAAACCAAGCTGCTTTGTTTCTGTGGAACATGCCATCGGAGGCTATGCAATTTTTATTTTAATTTCCTGCCCTGATCTGCCTTAGGAACCTTTATTTTGGGTGGCTGGGGCTCTGCATCCTCCTTGGTGGTACAAGCGTGCTCCTGCCCTCCCATCCAGCTTTTTGCTCACACGCGCGTGTCCACAGTGGGGCCACAAATGTGGGGAAGCAACAGGATGGACACAAATTACACTGGCAGAGGGTGCTTTCCCTCTGCCCACTGTTAAATTCAACAATCTCTTTATTATTATTTCAAAACAGTGGCTACCCCAGGAGGGACTGTGCTAAAACTTTCACATTTCTAATTCTGATTAAAAGCAAGAGCCCATTTCTGAGAGCTTTGCAAGCAAAACAGCTGAGTATTACAGAAAAAAAAATGAAAATACTGTACTCTCTTCTTCTGGTTCCCCAAGTCAAGTTTTCTTACCATTTTGTCTGAACTGTGGACTTTTTCTGGTTTGCAGATGCAAAAATACAAAGTTTTAGTTACTTCTTATAACCCCAAAAGGAATAGCCCTCAGTTCCACGGCAGTGACTGGAGATGACAAGGGGGGTCTGGCTGCCCCAGCTGGGAAGGACCATGTCACAGCAGCCAGGAGGTCACAGGTTTTGCCTGCTGAAATTCACCCTCATAAGAAAGCTGTCACATCACCAGCTTTTAAGCTTTATGCAGAATGTATTTCTTTGGATGGGGTTTCTTAATACAACCTTGGCAGCTGGCTGACCATCTCCCGTGCCTTCAGAAAGACTTATGCAACACATGTACCGTGCCTTGCAGGATAACAACTCTTTTTCCTTTGGTCATTAAATATAAAAAAACAGCACTTAGAAGTGATGGTGATAAAAGCCTTTAGAAAAAACAACACGTTTTCCCTGGTGGTTTTTTGGTGTGATTTTTCTGTTATTTCTAATCCCTACCCAAATCATGCTGTCTGGCTTCTTCTAAGCTATTTTATCAGAAATAAGCATAAAAAAATTATGACAAATGCTGCAATCAGTTTTTTTTGGGAAAACCAGAGAATTTCAAGAAAAGTTGAATGCTTTACACACTAAAGAAGCATGATATTCAACTCCTTGTCCTTTGAATAAATATAGATGCTACAAAGAATATTTATTACCGCTACAAGTAAAAATGCATCCATTGATATGATATCAGAAAAGAAAAATCTTGAGTATAACCCCAAAATAAGAAAATCCACATGTTGTGTAGAGGTCAAATGCAATAGCGGATATGAAGAACTAAGAATCACGTATGAAAACACATCATTTCCCTCTTGTGTTACGTGTAGGAGGTGAAATTGTACCACCTTTCTAGATGCACACGGCAATTGCGTCTGCTGCTGAACTCTTTACATCCATGGGGTTAGTCTCTGAAAGTCACTGACACTTTTCTTTCTCTTTTATTTAAAAAAGAGAAGCCATATGCAGCTACATTTCCATTTCTTATTAGTGAGAATCTCCGTCCTCAGGGGTGTCAGGGCAGGGGAACCGCTGTGGTCCTGCCACATCAAGACCCTCAGAGACCTTTGCAGTAATAATCACCCCATGTTGCTTTCTCCCAGGCTGGTGCCAGCAGTTTTGGGTAACAATTTACCTGCTTGAAATGGTTGTATATGTGCGTGGACAGAGTGGTGGGATCAGCATAGCCAGCCTGGGCTGGGCAAGGGTTGGAGTGGAGGTGGCCACTGGGGCTGCCCTTCGGTGGGGCTCTGCTCGACCCCGAACATTGCAGGGGGCAGAGCCACCATTGCCAATCCCCACAGAAAGGAAAAATGAGCATGTGAAGCTGCAGGAGCACACCTGGGAAAAGCGCATCCTGGAGACATCCAACTGGATGCAATTAGAGTGAGCCAGAGGACAGGAATGGGGAGAATGCATTAGTGCATTTTTTAAACATTGTGGGACACAGTTGAGATGCACAGCAACACATGTTAATACCGTTCAAGCCCCACAGCTGCTCTCTGTTTTTCATAGTTCCTCACTCCTAGCCCGAGTTTTGCTTTTTTTGGGAGCTAGATTTGCTTTCATCCCCTTTGCTTTGCATTTCACCTTCGCCCACTTGAATGAAAACCATATCAGGTTGGACACAGGCAGAAAGGAATCACTCTTTCTTTCAGGCAGGTCTTTTCTGCAAGCTATTTCCCTTCCCTTTCTTTCACCAGGTGTCTGCTTGGGGCGCACCCCTCCACCGTGCAGGCAGCCCCACGTCCCGGCTCCATGCCCTGCTGCAATGTTCCCCTGGGAGCACGCCTCAAGTTGCCCCGAGCGCCCTGCATCCTGCAGGATTACTCATGCTCAACTCACAGTTCTTTCGGGAAGCTCAGCCTTCCTTTTTTTCTTCCTTTAATTAATGTCAGAAACATTATATTGTCATGCTCTCTTTATCCCAGCGTTCCTCTAATTAGCTCACCGAGATATTCAGTGCGCGTTTGAGGCTTTTCAGTGTTAATGAGCCTGTCAGTCACAGTCTTCGTAAAGTCATTGCTTCAGAGAAGCCAGAGATAGAAAGGACCTGTTTGGAGATGGTTAGTTCCTGTCTCAGAAAGCAAGAGTCCTCCAGGCTTAGTTTAACCACTTGTAAAATTGGCAATCTTTCTTTCAGGTTTTAAGGGTGGCATATGTGGTTTTTTTTCAGCTCAGCAGTTTGACAAAGACAAACTTTGCATACTAAAATGAAAAGTTACCACCATGTGTCAAAGGCTACGTGGAAAGATTATGCCTGATTTGCAAATACTCTGCTCTGCATTCTGGTCTTATCTTCATAGCACACCTATAATGGTGAAACTACATTTTATGTAAATAAAATCCCTTCTAAGCTTGCTTAGGGAAGGACGTCTACTTAGACTGGCAATACAGAAGCCAATGAATCCTCTGCAATGCACACGGGATTTTTGGAAACCAGCCACACTGGACCTAGGATGTTACACCTGGTCTATTACCAGGACCTGAGCTCGCTCTTCAGTGTAGAACTACTTCATGTGTACCTCCTGAGCTGGATTCATCCTGTAAGCTGCTGCTGCAGACTTTCACTGAGCCACAGCTCCTCAGAGCTCCCTTCCGCTTGCCCAACAAGCCTTTCTCGTTTTGTTTAGTTTAACTTTTCAGAGACTGCAGCCATTCGAATGGCAGCTTGATGGTTTCGGTGCGCTGAAGTGTCTGCTGCAGAAGGGCCCTCATTCTGTCACTGCTCTGTCCATCTGCAGTGCGGACATCCAGCCTTGGATGAGCAAGGAACTAATCTCACTGCCTGCTAAATATGTGGCTCCACTGGCTGAGCTGGTTTGGCATAGCTGAACTACAGTAATCAGAGCTAAAATCTGGCAGCAGCATGTCATGACAAGGCCCTATTTCCATGTGGACTTGTGTAGCAGGTGATTTGACTGCATAGATATTTCACACAAATCGCAAGCGTCCCTTGTCTTTCTCATCTCCTTCTGTCCCTGCATCACTACCATATTTATGACAAACGAGAAAAGCAGTCACAAGGTCTTTACAGATATTAATGTAAGTGGGCTTTTTATTTGGGAGCTGCTCAGAGTCACTGCTGTGTTTGGGGCGAGAGTTGCAAAGCTCTGGGGACTGCAGTAAGGTCTCAGCTCCAATCCTCCTGCCGCGTGGAGGAGCTGCAGGGAGCGGGGTCCTTGGCTTCCCCTGGAGGGCTGGTTACTGACGTTGCGCTGTCTTAATGACTTTGCTGCCCACCAAAGTTTCCGAGAAGCTGTAAGACTCTTCAGCTTGTCACAGCAGTCATTAAACACAGCCCATCCTCAAGCAGTTGCAATGGCATCAGAGCTCACGAAATGCTATTTTTTTTCATCCAGCCCACCCAGGCCCACCCACGCTGTTTCCACGGGGCTGTTTGGCTGCCAGGTCCCTCAGACTGCGGTTCTCGCGCAGACTTAGAGGATGTAGAGCTGAAAGGCATCTCAGGGGACAGGGTCCTCCCCGCCTGATTGGCTCCTGGCAGCTCTCAGCTTCCCAGCAGCGGTGCAAGCCCACGACTTCCCACCCAGCCAGAGAAAAGCTTTTTCTCTTCCTTTTGGCTGTCACCTTTTCTCCATCTCATGCCTGCACACCAGCCTCCCCTCTGCAGGCTAAACAACCCCAATTCATTTGATCTTTCTTCATAAGCCATATCTTCCCCCTCCCTCCAACCATTTTATTTGCTCTCTTCAGCACCAAAAATTTGTCACAGAAATGCAGAGCCAACCTTCCCACAGCCAAGAGAAGCAGACAACTCCTCGCCTTGTTTCCAAGCTGTCTTCCTGTTGAGGGATGGGGTTTGCCCACTTTCCATCTAAAAACCATGCAATCCCTGCTCCATATTCAGCTAGCGACTGCGAGCCAACCCATCTTCTACCAAGCTCTCTTTTTGGAGTAGGAAGTGGGACATTTATTCCTAAGCAATCTCAGTAAACCCAGGAGAGTTAATACACCTGGCTTTCTTCCAAGTGCTTCCAAAAAACTTTTTTTTTGTAGCAGGATCTTTCTGGGACCTGAAGATTGCGAATTGCGTGGCTCTTCCCTGCAGTCTCACACAGGCTCAGCAGCATTCATGCCTTTCCATCCTCCCAGGAGCTCACATCTGCCGCAGCTTCTCACAGCTCTGTGCTTGCTGTGGCCGCGATACACCCTGTGGGGCGTCTTGCCCCTGTGTCACAGGTATAAAATGATTAATCAATTGATTGCAGTTAACCTTTTTACTGAGGGAAGCAAAAAACCCGTTTAACACGGATGCAAGAAAAAGGCATTAAGCATAATCAGTTAATAGCTTTCCCTCTCTGCTGATAATGGATTACACATTTCCTGTTTGTCTCCTTATTACTGGTGTTCCTACAGAAGCTAACAAGAAATCATGCTATGACCAGAGATATCTCACTTTGTGTCTTTCTTTCCCTGATTTCCCTATACCTTTATGTTTATGTTTTAGAGTTGCACTCACCAATCTTTTCTCACTTCTCTTTCTATATGCCCCCTTGAGCTTGGTTCAATAAAAAGCTCAGTAATTAGCCATGCTAACCTCTTACTAAACTGATTCCTCTTTCTCTCTGGGACAGTTAGCAGTCGTGCTCTTAAGAGCATGTCTTTAAAGTAACAGCCATCTACTCCATTTCAAATCTGATTGCCTCCCATGAGATCTTACTCACCAGCTGCCTGAGTCTATTGAAATTTGCTTTTTCAAAGCCCATCTTACCTTGCTGCCCTCCCTCATGAAGTAAGGCAATTGCATCATGACATGGACCCTTGCATCTTGTCCTCTTCTTGGCTGAAAACAAAGATGAAGAGAATCTCCCCTGTCATAACTACCTTTTATATTAAACATAAGTCCTGCATATTCTACCTTCTTTCCTGGAGACAGTCCGTGCTTTACTTAATCTCTTTGGGACTGGATACATTCTATCTCTTCATATCTTAAAGCTTATAGCTCCTCCTGTACTGGTTTTGGCTGGGATAGAGTTAGTTTTCTTCATAGCAGCTAGTATTTGTGATGAAAACAGTGTTGATAACACACCAATTTTTTATTTATTACTGAGCAGAGTTTACACAGTGTAAAGGCCTTTTCTGCTCCCCACACTGCCCCACCAGCGAGTAGCCTTGGGGTGCACAAAACACTGGGAGGTGACACAGCCGGGGCAGCGGATCCAAACTGGCCAAAGAGATATCCTATGCCATATGGCATCATGTTCAGCAATAAAACTGGGCAGGGGTGGGGACAAGGGGGAGGTTGGCCAGGGCTGCCATTGCTTGGGAACTAGCTGGGCATCAGTTGGTTGGTGGTGAGCAACTGGGGTTTTTTTACATCACATGTTTTTCTTGGTTTTGTTTTTTTTCCCTCTCTCTCTGTTTTATTTTTTTTTTAAATTATTAAACTGTCTCTTTTTCAACCTATGAGTTTTCACACTCTTGCCCTTCTAATTCGCTCCCCCATCCCACTGTGTAAGAGAGTGAGTGAGTGTGGGGGAGTGAGCGAGCAGCTGTGTGGTGCTTTGCTGCTTACCGGGGTTAAACCACACCACCTTGCCAAGCAATTTCTCATTCATCTCATGCCTCACTGCTGATCCTTTAGTTTGCTCATGTGTCCAAGTTACACACGATTAGATGTAATTAGTCCTGAAAAATTCATGCTCAAGCAATGAATCGAATTGGAAGTAGCGGAGTGACTGTGATAGAAGTGCTTGTTTAACGTATCATAAGCAAGGTCACAGACAGTCACGGCTTGTCTCCATAGATAGATACAGACAGGACCTCTTCTTTGCAGTTTATGTGACAGGGTTATTCAATCCTCAGAGCTGGCTCACAAAGTGTGTGGGAAGGACATGCTCAAGACTTTCTGCACCTTTCAGTATCTTCATGCCCTCACAGAGGCGTGTGCTTGTGTAGCTGTTGACCCTTCAGTACAGGGTGCAGCTGCCAATGAAGAAGAGGAAAAAGACAGTCTTGTTTTCATGTCTACTGAAAGTGTTCAGGTACGACTGTAGTCTCTGCAATCCCTCCTGGCAGACCTGAGGGACAAGCAATTCCAGAGACACAGAAGAAAACCACAGACTTTAGGTCCTGCCTTTGGCATGGCAACAACCAGACTGCTCCTCTTGCAGCAGAAAAGCTTAGCTTTGTAAATCCCAAGATACCAAAGCCAAGCTTAGGCTTCCTTCACTGACTCTCAGTAGGGATTGGTTGGCCAGATATTATCAACTATCTGTTTAGTGGCTCACAGGAGAGCTGTCCCATTCACAAGTGTCCTCAGATGAGGAAGGCCTTCTCTGGAATATCTGGTTCTGCTCGATGTGTAGCAAGTATAAGAAGCCATTAAATCTCACCAACAGACCCTAGAAGAGCCTACTCAAAGATCAGAGCAACTCTAATGTCTATCATGGTGTTTAGCCTTTCTTATTAAGCTGCCCAGCAGCAAGAACATCAAAAGCTAAGTTTTATAAATATGGACTGGAAAAGAGAGTGACTGAGAGCTGTTCAGACTGTTTTTTCACACTTACATTCAGAGAAACACTGTGTGGATGTTGAGATGAGCTCTGGTTGTAGGCTGAGTGCACTGCTAAAGCTGTATTTCAGCTTTAGCATTAGCTGCAACAGTAGTGTTTCAGCTCACTGGATGCCTCCTCCCTCATGGATACTGAAGGATGAATGACCCGAGCCATTAGAAAGCAATAAAATCACTTCCAGTAATTCTACATGCCACTGTAAAACAATCCAGCATCCCTATCAGTGAATTAGCTCTGGCTGCAGGAGGGGGCTTTGGGGGTGTGTGTGAGAGCAGGGAGCCAGGGAGGGAGACACGAGCTGTGGCTGAAGCCTTGGAGGCTGCTCGCTTCCCGCTCCACCACAGACTCCCCGTGTCATCCCTGACAGGTTACTTAAGCTCTTTGTGCTTCAGTTCTCTGCTGGAAATACAGCTAATGTGATTTCTCTGAATTGCAGGAGGGAGTTTTGTGGCTAATTAAATAGAAGTGTGTGAGAGGCTCTCGGGTATTGCAATACCAAGGTCACTCTTAGTACCTTTCAGAGAATGACTGATGTAGCAAATATGGTGAACAGTAATGCCTGCAAACAATAAAATACTGAGTCTCTTTGCAATTAGGATGCCGTCCACCAATTGCTCTTTCTGTGCTGTGAAGCCTCCTGGCCCAAGTCCTTTCCCCATGTAGTACGTGAGCAGATAACATTATTCCCAAGTGTAAGAAATCTTATGCATTTGAAAAGAAAAAATCCACTGGGAGTGTTACCTTCAAAGTCTTATTCACCACTTCAGTCCTCCCTTTGAGCTCAGAGTGAACCAGCAACATCTAAGCTGTAAATTCATAAATTCACAGAGAACCACTTACCTGGTCTATATGATAATGTAGCTATAGAATTTGGAAAGGATTCAACAAATAATTAATAATAATCTCAAAACATTTCAATTCCCCTTGATTCCTGCTCTGCCACTATACTGTTTTTTTACTTTCCTACACTTCTTACAAATGTGTGAAGCTAAGTTCTGTTGTTGCTGCGTTCAGTTGGGATTTGATGAATTCCTACACTCTCCTGGTATTTGAAATGTGACTGGATGAAATTGTAGTGAATTTAATTCTTTTGGGGATGGATGTACTAGTCACAACATTGCCTATAGATTATCTAACACTGTTCTGTTTTTCTTTTACATTTCTACTTACTCTTCTGTAGCTAAATAAAATCTCTCATGCCTCTCGAGATACTGATCAGCCTCCCAATATCCCATTCCTCCAGAAGTGAGTACTTTTCTAAATATTTCTTTCTTCTTAACTGATGATGAAACTTTAAGCCCTGTCCCTGTTCCTGCTTCCATTGCCTTCTTGTCAGCAGCTGCTCATGCATGAGAACAAAAAAAACCCCAAAGCATTGGCTCAGCAAAAAGGTGTGTATCTCCCTGACAGTTCTGTCTGGTGGTGGTCTAATATACACATAGGGATAAAAGATCTCTTTGTCTTCATCTGATGACCTTTAATTTTCCATAGCCTTCCAAAAGAACTGCTTCTTTCATAGTGCCAAGAAAGGTAATGAATGATACAAGTACTGAACTGAAAGAGATAAAGAAAGCATCTTCGGTGGTAACTTCTTTTGCACATCCATCTTCTAGACAGTAAATGCTCTGGAGTGGGGACCATGTTGCTGCTGATTGTTTTATGACACAGCAGCCATATTATAAGGATCCATTCAAAAATTAGAATAATTTCTCATTATTTTAGCCATAAATTCTTCCCAACTCATCAGCATATTTTTTTTTTTAATACAAAATTCACCTGTCCTTTTTACAGAGAGTGTCATACCTTTGATTTTCAAGAACTACTCTTTTTTTCCAAACTGTTATCAATTATCCTTCCAACTCTCAACACCGCACTGGAGCCCCCAACATTTGCTGGAGCCTGGAACTGGTGGCCAGTTCCCATCCTCTACAGTGACCGTTATAAACATACTTGTTTGTACTTTCCCTTCTGCTCTGAAGATTATGTAACCTACACATACTGGGACAAAGAACTCTTCTGATCCTTGTCCCAGCCATGCAAATCCAGACCAGCTCACAGAAAACAAAACAACACTCTTTAACACCAGTGCAATAAAGCACTCCAGTGTCATAATTTGACCCTCTCTCTTTTGGTACAGTACACAAGAGAAACACGAAATGCATGCAGTTTGGTGGTGCAAAGTTTCCAGAGTTCACATGCATTACAAAGACATAGTTAATAATCGCAGTGCCCATGTAGAGAAAGAAAAGATTCAGTAGTATAAAAATGGATGGAGAAAAAAGGAATCATGAGAGTGGGAAAATAAAATCTCTTTCTTAGCATTTCTCTGTACAACCGTATCAAACCCCCTTTTTGAAAACATTATTTGATGACAATCACAAGAAATTTCAGCGGCAAAATCCCCAGTTTCACTGTCACCGTGGGAAATCCTACAGACCAAAAGTACAAGCACTGGTGTCAATGCTGCAGGTAGCCCCAGCAGCAGGGAGCCCCACAGCAGTCATCGGCACACTGCTGGCACTGCAAGGGTTGTTTCACATCTGCTCCAGGAGCAGAGCTTTGAAAAATGAAGCCTCGTATCAAGAGCTTCAAAGTTTGGGTCCCAAAATGACTAAAAACTTGCAAGTTTGGTTTAACAGACCCAGAAATTCTGGAGCAGGGCCTGCCAGTCCCCTCTCTTCAGCTTGCAAACCCTCCCCTCACAAGGTCCATCACTCCCATTTGGCTTCACCAGCCACCTCTTTCCTTGACGAACATGGATCTGCATTTCTGACTTCGTCTATCCAACCCAGATGCCAAGCTAGGATTAGCGTTTGGATTCAAGTCTGTCTCACAGAGTTTGCAGGATTCATCTTTGCAGTTTGGATTCAAACCCATATACTGCTATAGTTTTGCTGGGGTTTTTTTTTTGTTTGTTTTGGGTTTTTTTAAGATAAAATCCTGTTCATATCAGGTTTCACTTCTGACAGTCCAAAAGACATGACCTTTGACAGGGGTATGCATTTCTGAAAGGATTCCTGAAGAGCTAAGAGAAGGCCTTTGAAGGACTTTCTAAGAAAATGCAACTGGATTTTTGGGATTTTCTCTTTAGCACACTGTATAATTAATGTGCGGAATTCATTGAAACAGGAGATGAAAGAGGCCAAGGTCTCAGCTCTGTGGACTGTAAGAACATCCGTAGTTACAGACAGTCATCCCCAAAACGATCCTCATTCACATTTCCTATAATCCAGTTACTGGTTGACAGGAGTCGGGGAGAAGCTTCCCCTGGGGTTGAAGAAGTCCCAGCTGTGGCACTGGTCTCTGAAGCACTTAATACACAGCTCTGTGGGACAGCAGCTACTGGATTAAATGGACCACTTGGGCAAACGTTAAGTTCATAAGACTACGTCCGGGTGGAATCACCTCGTAAGTGCAAATGAGATACCTGCATCTTTTCCTTACCACTGTGGCTGTAATCAAAGATCAGAGTTAGACAGATTTACACCACAATGATGTGAAAGGAGACTATTCCACTCCCTCTCCCATCCTCTGCAGACAAAAACAGAGATTACTTAAGAAGTCATTCTTCAAATACTGCAATATTTTCACATCAGCCCTCTCTGACTTCCCGATAAGAGGCAGACCTCTCTTGTGACTTTGCAAAGCATTGATTGTATAAGCCAATGTTCTTAAAAAATGCATACCAGAAGTTAGATCCCTGGTCAGGCAGTCTGCATTGCAAGTATCTGGGCATCTACTGTTTCTCTTGCCTTCAGGAGCACTCAAAATCTTTCAAACTTGAATTATTCAGTGAGTTGTTTAATATTGACCTGGTAAAGTAACAATAGATATTTGAGTTTAGAAACCTTCGTTGTCTTTCAGCTGATACTCAGCAAATGACTACTAACAAAATGCTTAAAAACAGACATTGTGAGGTAGAATCAATTTACTTTGTCAGCACTAAGGTAGCACAAAGCATCACATTAACTGAAGTAGAATTGTGCCCAGTATGTTACGATTGCATGCAGGGTACACACAGTTCTTCCTTACTCCAGTACCGCCTCTAAGAATTCTGACTTGTATCCCAGCTGAGAATTGATGGAATAACAGACTGAGTCTTTGTTTTCCTAACCTATTCTGGAGGAGTTTACTAGACCTGACCTTTTGCTAGTGGAATTTTACCTGCAAGATGTAGACTTGTCATGCAGCTGTCTATTGTCTGTTACAGTTTGAGCCAAAAGTTTTACAAAAACAATCCTTCTGCAAAAAGTGCTGCAGTAAATTGATGAATAATAAAAATTCTGAAGCTCAGATTTAAAGTAAATTTGAGGATAATGATTCACCCCTACAAATATGTTTTTAAAAAAGCTTTCCAAGATATTAAATCACAACTTTATTCCCTTCTCTTTATTAAATTCTGTTACAAGTTCTCTTGACATATTCATCAACAATTAAAGAAGATACATTTTCTTCAGAATTCTGTTCCACCTTAAATCTGTGTTGTTTGGAAATG